>NC_090820.1:34893862-35199430 GCF_000390325.3 Nicotiana tomentosiformis | reverse complement strand
CCGTCAAGCATCTGAAACACACCCGAGGCCCCCGGGACGTCAACCAAATATACCAACTAGTCCTAAATCACCATACGGACTTAGTAGAGCCCTCAAATCACATCAAACAATGCTAAAAACACGAATCACCCTCCAATTCAAATTTAATGAACTTGAAATTTTAAATTTCTACAACCGATGCAGAAACCTATCAAACGACGTCCGATTGACCTCGAATTTTGCACACAAGTCATATTCAACATTACGGACCTACTTTAACTTCAGAAATCGGATTCTGACCCCGATATCAAAAAGTCCACTACCAGTCAAAATCTCCAAAAATCTGACTTTCGCCATTTCAAGCCTAAATGAGCTACAAGCCTCCAAAATATAATTCGGACATGCCCCTAAGTCCAAAATCACCTAACAGAGCTAACGGAACCGACGAAACTCCATTACGAAGTAGTCTTCACACAATTCCGACTACGATCAAAATCCTAAGGCTTAAGCTTCCGTTTTAGGGACTAAGTATCCCACATCACTCCGAATCATCCGATAATTAAATTTAACCAAGCACGCAAGTCAATACACATAATACAAAGCTGCTCAGGGCCTTACGCCGCCGAACGAGACTTAAATTCTCAAAATGACCGCCCGTTACATAAATCCAATTATAAGTTTAATAAAGCATAGTTGTGTAAAGATTGTTCCTTACTTTAAAGAAAGGAAGATATCGCCCGTTACATGGCTTGTGAGCTCCTACACTATCGTTATAATTTAAATGTGGACTAATAATATCTCTTGCAAGTTGACAAATGGCTTTCAAAATACTATGAAAGTGTCTATGAATAGTTTCTCCTAAGTGTTGAAAGACCTCTTGTATTAACCGGTTTCCAGCTCCATGTGCACAAGTCATCAAGAACATGCCTAACATCTCGTGTATAGACATTCCACGCGTGGGTTTAAGCCCATGTTTTTCAGTTAAGTCATTGGCTAGATCAAGAAACACTGACTTCCTCAATCTAAAATTTTCATAACAACGAGTCTCATTTCCTCGTAATATCTCTTGAACAAACATATTCCCCGAGCGACTAGATGTACGATAAGGTTCCTTGCATAGGTATTTTTCGTAGTACATCAAAATAAATTTACCTGTTATTTGAAATAAAGCCATCCATTCCTTCTCATATTGCTCCCTCCAAATTTTCTCTAGTTCATCTTCATTATCACCATCTGACAAATCACCTGGATAAGGATCTATCAAATCGCTAATATCTCAACTCTCCATTTAACTGGAAATAAAAATTTCGAACACAAATTAATAATTTAAAATATAACATGTGATATGCAGATTCACTAGTAGATACAAGAGAAGTTTCGCACTAAGTGCTAACAGTGTATCACTTCTACACTCAATCTTGAACATTTTGAAGTGATAAATTAACTGATAGCGATCAAGTTGACAGGTCGAATTACACAAAAAAAAAACTCATCAATACCAAACTGATTCCATCATACAAAAAAGATTCCATCATTCAAAAACGAAAAAAAAGATATTCCATCAATACCAAACTGATTCCCAGCAAGGTAAAATCACGCATTACATTCTAATAAACACAAACTAAAAGATTCCAGTGGCATCACATTCTTACTATTCTAATAAAAACAAACTAAAAAAATCCATTGGCATCACAACCACAATGTTCAAACATAAATTAATAAAAATATTTAAGCACATCGACACATTAGCCACTTTTCTTAAGGTACATATCATAATTAAACTCCAACCAAGACTTCTTAGCTTCATTGGTAGGCACCCTTAGAAATATTTGTCGCATGTATTTCTTAAGAAACGTATTCATAAAATAGTTATAAATTTCACTCATATCAACAATATCAGGAATCTTTTCCAACATATCAATACACTTCTCGATAGTGAACTCATATTCTGCAGGAGATGTAGCAGCGCTTTTGCTAGACATAGACATAAACTCTATCAGAGAATATATTTCCTCTTTCATTGATGTTGCACTAGATTTTTTCTTACTCTTTTTTTACTTAATTGCTAGTGCTAATACCATCAATTGATTCTCGTTTTCTTAGTGATGGCTCAGGAAACATAATAGAATCCATATTTTGTAGATCATCACTTTCATCGCTCCTTTCAACATTAAGATAAGTAAAGTGTTCTCTGTCACAACCATCAATATCATTTATTCCTTCTTTCTCGAGGTCTAATCCAATGCCAGACATTTGTTCTTGATTAGCTGCACATACTCTTTCTCGCGTAGTGACAACATCAGCAAACAGAGCATCGTAGCGAAACCATATAAGTGAAAGATCTTTGTTCCTAAATTTTCTATATCGAGCATTCTCATGTAAAAAAAATTCAAATCCACTTTAAGATAATAGATAAAATTAATAATAAAAAAAGAAATGAACGATACATAAGCAATATGAGAGATATACCTTAATTTTTTGCTCCCGCCAATCATCATCTGTCATAATTGTAATTTTCATGGCATCCCATCCTAAACTTATCTATAACCTCATCAACTGCTTAAAAAGAGTCCATTTGGCTTTTATGTAATCCCAATGATTTTTTTATTTTTTTATTATACTCTTTTCCCGTCTTCTTAGATAACTCATTAATAATATTTTTCCACCCATCTTTAGATAAGCAAGTGTTTGGTCTATTTTTTTTTTTATAATCTCTTGCTCACATAACTCAATACATATAATATAATATGGATATTATCATCCCACTTGGTGGTATGATAATATCTAGAAGGGGAGCCTTGGCGTAACTGGTAAAGTTACTGCCGTGTGATCAGGAGGTCACGGGTTCGAGCCGTGAAAATAGTTTATTGCAGAAATATAGGATAAGGCTGAGTACAATAGTTCCTTGTGGTTCGGCCCTTCCCCGGTCCTCGTGCATAGTGGAATCTTAGTACACCGGGATGTCCCTTTTTTCTTATTATCATCCCACTTAGCATTATTTTGTCCCAAACTATTTTCTGGCGTGATTGAATGTAAATAATCTGAAGAAAGGAGAAACAAAAATCTAATTTACATTAAATATCTAATTTACATTATCTAAGTTAGTTTGACCACCTTTTAAGCCAATCCAAACAATCTCTTTTTCCGATTCGTTTTAAAAAATGGTAATTCCCTATATACTTATATATACATAAAATAAAAAGTAATTTGTACTACTTGTAAATAATAACTAAATATTAGTCATTTTTAAACTTTACATTATTTATATTAATAGGAGCTATAAGGCCAACATTTCATTCTTAAATCTCTAATAAATCAAAATGTTCAAGTTTTCAATTTCTGCATTATGAAAAATCTTTGAAAAAATCGTGGCAAACGACCAACGCTTGTTTTCAATATTATGTCATAACAATTTTTATAGATATTTGTCATGGTCCGCCATATCATCATGTCACGTAGGTACCACTTGGCACATATATTTGATATATGGAAAGATTACATATGAAATAGACTAGCACACATGGGAAGGTTCTAGAGAAATATAGAGATTTCTCATGAAAGACTTTGGAACCTTATGGAATTGCTAAGAAATTTCCTAGAATATTCTAACTATGTAAAATATTCTAGAAAAGAGACTTTTATAAATGGGCCTTGTGTAATAATTATTATTTATTTACTAAGCCTTAAGAGACTAGCATATAAAGGGGGCTATTCATTTGTAACTCACCAAACAAACAAATCAAGTTCACTATAATAAAGAGCTTCATTTGGCAAATTTCTCTTGTCTTTCTTATCTAACATTCCTTTAGCGATATTGAGTGTAGTATTTTAGGCTGACTTGGCATAGCAAGATCGTGAGCAAGTTGTCAAGTGCCGCACGTGCACTTAGTTCAAGACTAAAGACGTGATAACATGGTATCAGAGCAGAGGTTATGACTAAAGGAATGTTATAAAGAATATAAGAGATTGCTAGAAGGAATCTTTGTAAGGAACCATAGTTGGGATTACCAAGGGCGTGGTACTAGTAAAAGGGACAAATGTGAAGGCCCCTAAGCATAAGGAGTATGGCGGTGAACGGGACGCACGCGAGGTGGGTCACTTACTCTGGAAGATGGACAAGTACTTTGATGTAGTCAAGGAGGATGACAAAGTTGTTAAGGTACGCAACGCCTCAATGTACTTTACCGAAGTTACCGCACTATGGTGGCGTCGAAAGTGTGCTGACATGGAGAAGAGGCTATGCAAGATTGAGACGTAGAAGAAGTTCAAGTAGGAGTTGAAGAAGCAATTCTACCCGACGAATGTGTTGTACGAAGCTAAGCGGAAGCTAAGAGAGCTCCGCCAGACGACCACAATTCGGGAGTATGTGCGCGAGTTCACTACATTAATGTTGCAAATCTCGTCGTTGTCCGAGTAAGATTCCCTCTTATAGTGCATGGATGTGTTACAAAATTGGGTAAAGCATGAGTTAAGAAAATATCAAATAGACAACGTGGACGAGGCCATAGGGATAGACAAGTCGCTCGTTGACTTCAAGATGGAGCCTGCCAAGTCCAAAGAAGGTACGTCGAGAGGGGCGGGAGAGATCATGACAAGGACAACGGGAAAGACATAGTCGAGATATACAAGGGCAATGGCAAGGGGCCATCCTATAACGGATAAGGGTCAAAGAGAAACGACAAGGGGCCAAAAAATGGTAGCGAGTACGTGCCTAAAAGAGGGTGCTACTTCTGTAAAGGATCACATCGGACAAGTAAATGCCAGAGTTGGGGAAGATTGAAGCAATGATCAAAAACTTTGCTCATGCACACAAGGGTGACGCAGAAGGGACTGCCTGCATTAGGGGGATGTGCCTGGAATCAAATGGAGCATGGTGGCAGCAAGAAAAGTTGGGGGACATAGTTGAAAAGGATGGCAAGTTACAAAGTGATGGAACTCTATCGGACTTAGACGATGCACCAAGCAGGCAAGTCAAGTTTACTAGCAAGGTTGGGACCACGGAGGGCATCCAAATAGGGAGTGGAAGCATGAACCCGATGCTTGAGAAGCTGCTAGACTTGGTTGAGTCATGGGGAGATTCAGGCCAAGAGCAAGGAGAGGCATCAGATGAGCGGAGGATCGAGGCCATAATTGTTAGCCGTCTAAAGTACAAACAGGGTAAGAAGAAAGGTGACCGATACCTTATGACATGGGAATGCGAACCGCTCCATAGGGCATCATGGCTAATGGATAAAGATCTCCGGCGATGCCAAGGCGAGGTGCGCGCGTACGTGTCGATGCTTTGTGCTAAGGGAGACACAAAATTGAGTGGGGAAGAGTGTCATGGCCCGCCACATCATGCTACCACGTAGGGTGCCACCTGGCATATATTTTTGACATATGGAAAGCTTACATATGAAATAGACTAGCACACGTGGGAAGGTTCTAAAGAAATACAAAGATTTCTCATGGAAGACCTTAGAACCCTATGGAATTGCTAAGAAAGTCCTTAGATGATTCTAGCTGTGTAAAATATTATAGAGAAGGGACTTACCTGTAAATAATAAGGGTCTTGTGTAATAATAATTTTTACTTACTAACCCCTAGAAGAGTAGTATATAAAGGGGGTTATTCATTTGAAACTCACCAAACAAACAAATCAAGTTCACTACAATAAAAAGCTTTATTTGGCCAATTTCTCCTGTCTTTCGTATATAACATTCCCTTAGCGATCTTGAGTGTATTATTTTAGGCTGACTTGACATAGCAAGATCGTGAGCAGGTTGTCAAGTACCGCACGTGCGTTTAGTTCAAGACTAAGGACGTGACATATTTCTATAGATGTTCTTAGAAATCACAATAAGGCATATGATGATTTTCGAGGGGTACTATTTCTTAAAATGGGATCAACGTTGTCATTTTCAGCGACTTAAGCTTTTTTATTTAATAATTATTTTAAACTGAAGTAGACTATCTAATATAATATTTATGTTATTTTTTAAAATTGTGTACTCAAAGACTCGTTTCTATAAACTAGAAGGGCTAGAGGTGCAATTCTTTACAAGAAAAGTCCCAAGAGCAAAGTCACCAATACAATTTTTTGGAAATTAAGGGCCAAATCGCAAACGCTAAGACACGGGAGCTCGTTGGCTAGTTCCGTTATCCACAAAGCAGTGACACAGCTTTTCCATCTTCTGTAGTCAAAGCAGCAGAAGAAAGAAAAGCTTTGTACTTTCAAATGAACGGAAGCCACCCTTTTAATAGAGCCAAAATGGCTATGCAAACCTCTTCTTATAAGGTTATATTTATGAGTTTTCTTGATAAATTAAAGTTGCAATTTTTATGGGTTTCATTGCTTTCCCAAGTTTTTTTGTTAATAAGAATACAATCAATGTCATTATTTGACTATTTTTTTTTAGTTCATGTCAAGATTCAATTTTTATTAAGGACCAATTTAGAGTGTCACTTTATTGTGTGTATCTGCATATTGGATTATTGCTTCACTCATTTTTTCTTTTCTATGGGAAGAGTCTTGATTATTGTTTGCATGCCAGATGCTTGATAAAATGCCACTCATACATTCATTGTGTGTAATTAATTTCTTTGAATGTTGTGGCTAGGGGTGGCAAACGGGCGGGTCGGTTCGGATATGAGCGGGTCAAAAACGGGTAATTAAAAAAACGTATAAATTATCCGACTCGACCCATATTTAATACGGATAAAAAACAGGTTACCCGGCGTATAATATGGATATCCATATTATCCATGACTTCTTGAATATGATCACTTTCTGGAGAAATCCTGGTCTCCCAAACTTGAGTAACCCCGATTTGAGGTTTTACAAATATAAAAGTTAAACCCATTAGTTATCCATTTGCCAAGTGTATAATATGGTTCTTATCCTTATTCGACCCGTTTTAAAACAATTCATTACCCAACCCATTTTTAAATGGATAATATGGGTGGATAACTGTTTTATTTTAGTCATTTTGCCACCTCTAGTTGTGGCATCTTCATTTACGCTTCCGGTGGCTGATGTAGAGTCTTTTGTTTGCTCAGCTTTGGTCATTAAAGAGTTGCTCATCCCTCAGGGAAACCACTTCAGTTAGCCTGTTAAATTTAAGGAGCAGCTCTTCTGCTAGAGTTTTCTCTCTTATGAACATGACCCGCTACTCTACCTATTCCAATGATGATTCTTTTCCCTCCACGAAGAGGAGGTCTCGCGGACCGATAATGGCAGCCAAGAAAAGGTCTGAAGGTAGGGATTTTTATACGATATTGCTGGAAATTATGTTTTTTTGAGTATAAAAATGAGCTGAGATTATTGTAGTTACTAGTCACTACGGTCATTGCTGACAAGATGCAGCGTTGTAAGCTGACTGGCCTGCTTGATATTGTCTAGGGACTAAGCAGGAAGATGGGAAATACAAGGACACAGTTGATCTACCAAAGACTGCCTTTGGCTTGCGAGCAAATTCCACAGTCAGGGAACCTGAACTTCAGAAAATATGGGATGACAACCAGGTTTTTAAAAGAGTTGTTGAGAGGAACAGTGGGGTGAGTGCTTGAAGACTGACTTAAGTATCTCTACTAATGAGAATTGCTTTTGACTAATGTTTACAGTTTCTTGATAGGGCACCTTTGTTCTGCATGATGGACCTCCTTATGCTAATGGTGACTTACACATGGGACATGCTTTAAATAAGATCTTGAAGGACATTATTAATCGTTATAAGGTTGGCATGTAAGCTTACTCTTTCTTAGTTAGTATTATTATTTTATGTATGTGCATTGGACTAAATAGCAACATGGTTCATTGGTTCTCTTTGGTGGTTAGCCTTTGCGGTGATAGGAACATTAACATGTTGCGTGTATATGAGTAAATTCTTGATTGGCACATTAGGGTTTGAGTACCAACAGTGGCTGCTTCGGGTAGATCATATTTGATTTGCCACTTTTGGTTATAGGTGATCTGTTGAGAGCTCTGAGCCTTTAAGTTACTCGCTTTCAAGTCTTGATCTGATAACATGGAACACTTACTGCTACATAAGCTCTTTTGAGGTACTTTGAGATTCATCAATGGAAATTCTTCATTAAGTTAGATCATTTTGTGATAGTAACGACCCTCATCATTAGGATAATTCTATTCTTTTTATTATGATAAACATAAGTCCTTCATAAATATGTTGTTACTGTGTAGCTCTAGCTATAGATAAAGGGTGATTCTTCTTCAGTATCAGAAGAGAACTGCTTTATAAATCAATCAAAAACTATCTAGAGCAACCATGTTACCATCTCAAAAAAAATATCTAGAGCAACCACAGATGTTTTTTCCATGTAAATAATGAAAGCTTCAACTCTATGATTCTTTTCTTTTTATTCTTTTTTTTTTATAACCGTGGTGTCTGGACCAGCTTGCGCGCACCTCGACTAATTCAACAGGGTACCTTTTTATTTTTCATTATTTTATCAAGGATAGAGTTGATTGATAGCAAAACGAGGAGACAAAGGGTAATCCCCTGTTTGTATATGTCAGAGAATGCTACACCTATCTGTCATCGGTTGTGTAAAGGTATTCAAAGGGGTTTAAATGGTCCTGTGCTACTCCACCATACCCTTAATGTTTTGGGTTGAACACTCAGATTCACATGGTATCAGAGCTAAAAGTTGGTGAACCCATTTTCCCAGCCGCTTTATCTCTTCATTTTCTATTGCTCTAGACCTCTCTCTTTCAACGCAGCCCATGGAGTTGCTTAGGGTTTCTCTCTCACACACAGTTCAGCCCAATGAGCCACTAGCATTGCTCCAAGCCAACTTATTAGCCTGTTCAGCCTAATCTGTCTCTCTCTATTCCAAGCCCACTTTATTTAGCCTCCTCTCTCTACTTAAAAAGAAAAAAGGAAAAAACATAAGAAAGAAAGAAAAATCGAATCCACGTGTAAACCCTAAAACCTGGTTACATGTGCCGGAGGGTGTTAGAGAATACTATACTCCAGCTGTAGCCTTAAGATTTTGTGTTGAATGTTCAAATTGTTTCACAGTACAGATGAATGGGTGACTTCTGTAGACAATCATATTATATTTTAGGTTTGTTCTCTACATTTTAGTATACTGCTTGTATATGGAATTTTCCGCTAAATCAATAAAATTATTTTACCTTATAAAAAATGTGTTACGACTAAGAAGAGAGAGAATGGAAAATGAAGAGAATATAGGATTATGTGATGTTAATAACATAGATCTTCTTAAATGTAAGCACCAGAAATGAAAAGGAATCATGTTGCTGACTAACAAATTGGGTATTGGAGAGATCAACCTCAGCCAGCTTCCTTATTGGAGCCTGAAAAAGACTTGTCAAGTCGAGCCACAACTAACCTGAGTGTATGTAGCTCGCAAGCCGGCTTAGTAAATTTTAACCCTCACTAGCTGAACTTTGCCTAATTTATACAGCCGCTGGTGTTGTCTGATAGTTTGTCGTAAGATTTCCTTTACTTCTCACTCATCATTACATGACTTGGGCCCACACAGGTTGAGCTCTAGTATAACATCGTCTGCTTTTATCTGCTAGATCTGGATAAGATCTTTTGCATCCATGTTGGTTAGCTTAAGCACATAACACGAGCAGGTAGGTGAGATTTGTAGTGAAAAATAACAAAAGCTATAAGGCTTTAACATGATGTTACTTCAATATTTTAGCATGTCTCAGTGCTATGCTGGCTGTAATATTGTTCAGTATGGTTTATATTGTGTTCTATGTTGCCTAAAATTTGTCACACGAACTCAAGGGAGGACTACTGTAAGTTTACAAGTGATTCACAAAGACTACTTCCCAGGCATTTCTGGTGCCTGGAACTTATCATGTCTACTTACAAATTATGCTAGAACTTAGAGTTAACTGGCTTTTACCCCTGCATGTAATTCATTTCTGTATATTAACATAAGAATTCCTGCCATATCTAATCAGTTCTTCTGTTTTATCAGCTTCTTCAAAACTTCAAAGTTCAGTATGTTCCCGGTTGGGATTGCCACGGCTTACCAATTGAGTTAAAAGGTAAACTTCGTTGCTTGTGCAGTTTCAGTCAAGTTTGTTGAATATTCCTATGCTTAAGTCTAGATTAACGGTTATACTATGTTAGCAGATGTAACCTATATTTACGGGGAATGTACTTGTCAAAGTTGGCTTTGTCCTTAAAGAAGTATCTATTTGTTAAAATTCTCTGCCACTGCGCTACTTGAGTTGTTATACTTAAGAAGCAGACATTTGTTGGCGTAAACCATTTGTGATGCAAAATACCTAGTCTGAACTTCCAAATTGGCAGACCAATTACAAATATAAGTCAGAGATGGTAGCTTGTTCTTTTGATAGAGCTTTACTTAAGGCCGTGTATCATTCTTTGGTTGACCTTTGTTGTTCTTAGCCTATTTCTCCTTTCTACTTTCGATCCTTTGATTTAACTACACTGGATTACTCAAAACTACAGATCATGTGCACTTCAGATTGGCTACTTTCCTGATCAAAACCAGTCTTTGAGACAATTTCCTTGGTCTTTTGAGATGAAATGTTACCTATTATTGGCTTGAGAGCATGCATGCTTAAGTACAACCATAATCAAATTGATTATTCCCCCTTGGTTCCTGATTAGAGAATGTGCGGCAAGCTTCTTTTTAATGAAGTAGGATCCGTTTGCATAGAGGCTAATATAGATATTATTGCTGTCTGTGGAAACTCCACATACTACATTTCTTTTTTTCCACATTTTCTCCTTCTCTCTCTCTCTCTTAATCAGTTCCAATGATTAGAGACTATCATTCTCATGCAACTCCACCTTATTCCTTAACTATTTGGCAAGACTTGTTTTGGAAATTTAACACTATCTCGAGTGTCTGACATGGTGGATAAAAATTATGGAATAAGGGGACCAAAACTTTAGAACATACTATTATGCTGTTCTCTTCTATCTGTGCCGCCTAATTTTTATTTTGGTGGCATGACAGCTTCTTTTAACTTCAGTGTTACAGTCATTAGACGCTGATGCCAGAAAAGAGCTTACACCGCTAAAATTGCGAAACAAGGCAGCCAAATTTGCAAAATCAACAGTGCAGAGTCAGATGGCATCATTTAAGGTTGTTTATAATTTACTACTTCCCATTCTATATTCTTTCATCATGGTCCTTCTATTCTTCCTTTCTTGTTTATTCTGTTTTATCATAATGCTAACATTTATGAGTCTGAGATGGTTGCAGCGTTATGGAGTATGGGCTGACTGGGATCAACACTATCTAACTCTTCATCCAGAATATGAGGCTGCTCAGGTATCTTCACAGCAATTCTTTTAGCTCCTTCTCTGTCTTTTGCTGAATCTTGCATAGATCTGCTCTTATTGGTAATGCTTTTGTGGGTTTGCTTTTGTACTAGATGTTTTGTGTGCCTTCTCTATTTCTGTCCTTGTTATGAAAGCTAGCACTAATGCTTTTCTCTTTGATAGGTAAACTGCGTATTTTTTTTATGTTAACAATAATTATACCGTCAAACTAGTCTTACAAAACTCCTTTCCTGCTTTATGCTTCTCTACTAGATTGAAGTATTTGGCCAGATGGCTATTCAAGGTTTTATCTACAGAGGCAGGAAGCCAGTTCATTGGAGTCCCTCATCTCAAACTGCACTTGCAGAGGCTGAACTGGAGGTATGTGGACTTCTATTGCTGCTTTCTTCGAAGATGACCTACTTTCCCTGTGATACTCTATTCCACCTGGGAGATTGGTAAAACTTGAATGATTTACGAGGCCGTGGGTTCTACTACTTTTTGACTTTGACTCGTACTTTCTGGCAGAGTGAGGGTGACAATTCATAAGTTGTCTGGGCAATAGCATAGTCTGGGTCATGATGTTGTTGTATCTCCCATTTCATTTTTTTAGAAGAGGTTTTCTGTGGTTAACATCTCCTCTCTCTCTTTGTCCTTTTTTTTTTGATTTGATATATGCTATATCATAAATAATTTACTGGAAAGGTTGAACAGTGTAACTTTGATCTGCTAGTTATATAGTTGTATGAGTATGCACAAGGCCGGCTCTAACACTATGGTGGGTAAGGCATGTGCCTTAGGCCCCCAATTTTGAGGGGTCCCATTTTTCAGAAATAATATATATTTTATAGGTATTTAAAAAAATAATATGTAGTAGTACTTTTGTGTTTTTCATATAAATGGAAAGAAAACATTTTAGAGTAAATAAAGTAAAAATTTGACTTACTTAAAAATGATAGATGAATAAGTTTCAATTTGAGTTGATTTAATAATTCCATTTTTTACTCCTTTTCCAATGTTTCAATCTTACTCTTCATATTCCACAACCTACATATCTTCTTCCTTTCTCTTTATTCTTGCTCACCTTCTTGAATTCTTTCTCCAATATTTTTTTTCTCCAAAATTTTATTTTTCACCTTCTTTCTCCAAATATTTATTAGTTCAAGTGTTCAATAATATTTTTAAGATTCCAATAGTTCTATACTTCTATTATTTTATAAAAAATATAGTATAGTTTTCAAAATTTACAGCAAGAATTTTGAAGTAGACAAGCAACAACTAGATATTTTGCTGGGTTCGAGTCACGCTGGAGGGGAAGCGTGGAAACACTATAGATCCTCCTAATTTGGGAGGAGTAAAAAAAAAAAGACTAGATATTTTGGACTCAAAGTCTTCATTCTTCAAACTTCCTGAATCAGTAATCGGGTAATATCTTTCTAGTATTGTTTTTATTTGATATTTGGTATTTTATTAATTTTACTCCATACATATCATTTAAGTTTTTTTTAAAATTTAAATACTTAAGCCTCACATTTGACTTTGGCCTTAGGCCTCAAATGCCCTGGAGCCGCCCCTGAGTATGCATATATATATATATATATATGTGTGTGTGTGTGTTTATGTATATGTATATATTTATTTGTATGTATATACATGGTTTCTATCTAACATCTATGTAGTTTATATGCAGTATAATGAGGAGCATGTGTCAAAGAGCATGTACGCTATTTTCAGACTAGTTGATGTACCAGCTTCATGTGACTCATTGAAAGAATTCTTGCCCAATCTATGCTTGGCAATTTGGACGACGACTCCTTGGACAATACCAGCTAATGCTGGTAAGGTGTTTTATGGAATCATCACAATTTGTAACCCCCCCCCCCCCCCCTTTTTTTTTTCTTCCTTCTGTAAATAATCCAAATTAGGAAAGGTGTTATGTCCACTTTGCATCTTGTATAAGACTCATTGGAACTATGGCTTCAAGTTAAGTTTCCTGCTCGGACCATCAAATTTCTGTGTGCAGGATATCGTAGTTGTCACTATTGACATGAAATGGTTAAATATAAGCTGGAATATATTGTCTAGATAAGTGTGCATATTTTGGCGCTGCACAACATAGCCGGTCTATGAAAAGCTTACATGTAAGCAACCAAACACTAGAATGGTGCTGATGCAGTTATGTGCCGATAACTGTTTGTTAAGTCCCACATTGGTTGGAATGGGATGTGGTCTCTTTATATGGTTTTGGGCAATCGTTCCCTCATGAGCTGACATTTGGGGTTGAGTTAGGCCCAAGGTCCATTCCTTCACATGATATCAAAGTCAAACCCTTCGATGGCTGTTGTTGTGTTTCTCAATATTGAGCCCCTGTGTTGTGTTATCCATGCTCCAGTTTTCCAGTCCTGGGCGTTAAGGGGGTCTTAAGTCCCACATTGGTTGAGGGATTGGGTTGTGGTTTTCTTATATTATCTTAGGCAATTCTCTTTTCATAGCTATGTTTTGGGGTTGAGTTAGACCCAAGGTCCAAATCTATAAAAAAAAAAGAGTTAGATCCAAGTTCCATTTTATCACAACTGTGTCATATCCATTGCTTAATGAGATTGAATTCTTCACTTAAATTTCCGTTGTTGCTCTGATTTTGAGGAATCTGGTTCCTGGGGGAGTATCTTTTGCCGAATTTACTGGGTTTGTGCGTGTTTTTTGTCCATCTTTA
The DNA here is from genome assembly GCF_000390325.3 of Nicotiana tomentosiformis. Taxonomy (NCBI): domain Eukaryota; kingdom Viridiplantae; phylum Streptophyta; class Magnoliopsida; order Solanales; family Solanaceae; genus Nicotiana; species Nicotiana tomentosiformis. Next base: position 35,185,456 of record NC_090820.1, on the reverse strand, counting down.
TGCTGCATCCTTTTTCCATCCTTTTTGAGAGAAGCAGATTTAAGAACTAGATAAATTTGTGTCTGTGTAAGACTTAAGTAACCGATGCTTGATTTATTCTCAAGTTTCAGAAGCATTTCGGGTTTGTATGACATGCTAAAGATACTTCCCTTTTCAAGTGGAGTTCTTTTTTTGTTATAGAATTGAATTTATTGACCACAGCCTGTTGCCTCAACAAAATATAAGTGCTGCTACTCTGTTATCATGCGAAATTTTGCTAGGTTTTTCTGTAGTCAATGCTCATTAAGTCGTGGTATGGAAATTCATTTTTTCCATTTCCATTAATATATTGAGGTACAATTATTGTCTAATAATAACTGCGGGGATTTGCAGCTGTTGCAGTAAATGGTAAGCTTCAGTATGCCGTCGTTGAAGTTTGCTCAGCATCGACAGACGATTCTACATCTCCTGGGGATGGAAAGAAGAGGCTTGGAAATTTCTTGAAGGGCGATAAAAGCCTATATCTTATTGTAGCTCTGGACCTTGTATCAGCATTAGAAGCAAAATGGGGCTTGAAGCTTGCCTTGAAGAAAACAGTACTGGGTTCGGATCTTGAAAATTGCAGGTGAAGTGTTGAACTTGTATGCCTGGTTGCACAAGCTTATTATTTGTGCTGCCAAATACAATTCAAATGGTATATTTCCACTGATTTTCATGTGTTTATGCTGTCAGAATACTTGGAGTGTAAGTTCAGTGGTGAGACTTAAGGAGGGGAAGGGGAGGCGAGGCTGGACTCGTTGGTCATCCCTAGGAGAGGAAGTTTTAAGTACCTTGGGTCTATTATTCAGGGGATGAGGAGATTGATATGAAGATGTCACATATCGTATTGGCCGCGGATGGATGAAATGAAGATTCGCTTCCGGTGTTTTGTGTGACAAGAAGGTGCCACCGAAACTTAAAGGTATACACTGATTGTCAGACCGACTATGTTGTACGGGGCTGAGTGTTGGCCAGTCAAGATCGTTCATGTCCAGAAGAAGAAGGTAGCAGAGATGAGGATATTGAGATGGATGTGCGGGCACACCAGGTTAGATAGGATTAGGAATGAGGTTATTCGCGACAAAGTGGGTTTGGCCCCTATTGAGGACAAGATGCGGGAAGCGCGGCTTAGGTGGTTTGGTCGTGTGAGGAGGAGCACAGACGCCCCGATGAGGAGGTGTGAGAGGTTGACATTGGAGGGCTTACAGAGAGGTAGAGGTAGGCCAAAGAAGAGGTGGGGGAGAGGTGATTAGGCAAGACATGGCGCAACTTCAGCTAACCGAGGACATGACCCTTGATAGGAAGGTATGGAGGTCGAAGGTTAGGGTAGTAGGGTAGGTAGTCTAGAGTGTTCATAACAATAGTATTGGCACGCCGTCTCGCTTTCTGTTGGTAGTAGGTTTTTATGACTAACCGTTGTTTTCTTTCGTTGTTGATCACCTTAATATCTTATTGTTTTTATTCTGCTTTTATATGGCTTTTCGGTGCTGCCCCTTCTTGTCTATATTTTTATTAATGTGGTGCTTATGCTTTCCTGAGCCGATGGTCTATTGGAAACAACCTCTCTCTCCTCACAAGGTAGGGGTAAGGTCTGCGTACACACTACCCTCCCCAGATCACACGGTGTAGGATAATGTTGGGTATGTTGTTATTGTTGTAAGTATAATCCATGTGGGTCCATAACCAAGTTGTGAATGCTGTTGTTCATGAGTTCCTCACAGTTGTTACTAGAGAGGAATTGTTCATTATTACATCAGGAACCCACTTTCAATTTTTCTCAGGTACACCCATCCTATAGATAGCCGGGAATGCCCTGTTGTCATTGGGGGTGATTACATTACAACAGAGTCAGGAACTGGATTAGTTCATACCGCACCTGGTCATGGACAGGAAGATTATGTAACAGGCTTGAAATACGGCTTGCCTATAGTTTCCCCTGTTGACGATGTTGGGAGATTTACAGAAGAAGCTGGACAATTTAGGGGGCTCGATGTGCTTGGCAATGGCAATGTTGCTGTTATTGATTACTTGGATGAACAGCTGACACTGGTCATGGTAGAGCCATACAGTAAGTGGTTACTGTTTCAGTGCCTATTCCAGATGTCCACAGACTATAAGTCTCCCGTGATTCATTAAATAATGTGATATTTCTTCTGAATGTAATCCTAGTCTTTTCTTCTAATAAATGTTGTGCAGAACACAAATACCCTTACGATTGGAGAACAAAGAAGCCCACAATATTCAGGGCTACTGAACAATGGTTTGCATCAGTAGAAGGATTTCGTGATGCTGCAATGGATGCAATCAACCAAGTAACTTGGACTCCTACTCAGGTATTTGTTAATACTCTGGCTCTCAAATTCTTTAAAGATAGCAGCTGGTCCTTTAGTGGCTTTGTAACTGCATAATATAATTGTCTCCAGGCAGTAAACCGTATTTCTGCTATGACATCTGGCCGCTCGGATTGGTGTATATCACGCCAAAGGACATGGGGAGTCCCCATTCCAGTCTTTTACCACGTTGAATCAAAGGAACCACTGATGAATGAAGAAACTGTAGATCATATCAAATGTAAAGCTTTTATGTTGTGATTTCTTGTACTTCTGTGTTATGTGGATTTTAATTGGGGCGTGATAAATAACTTGTCTACTACATTGCATATGAATCTTATTAAATACTAAAATCTTTAGTTTGCATTGGGAATATGCAGATGTTCATTCTCACTTTGTATCATGATTTTGCAGCTATAATTTCGCAAAAAGGAAGCGATGCATGGTGGTACATGTCAGTGGAGGAATTACTTCCTGAGAAATATCGTGATAAAGCATCAAACTATGAAAAAGGGACTGATACGATGGATGTTTGGTTTGACTCAGGTGATATAGCTTCTTTCAGTACTCTGTACCTGTTGAACTAGCTCAACAATTCCCTTTTTGGGGATAAATGTTGATCATTGATTACTTGAAACTTTATGGTGCCATGGCTAAAATCTATATGTCTTGGTGGTTTCTCCTTTGCTTCTTGTTGTTTTTGAAAATAATTTCATCTATTCAGCAATACTAGTCAGTTTCTCCTCTTTATGATTGAGTTTCTGAAGCTGGGTTTGGTAGGACCCCATAATTAAAGTGACTAAAAACTTCTTTTCTTAAACGGGCAAATAGAATACCTTATCCTCCAAATTTCGAATTTACCTTGATCAAGGCAAGTAGTAAAATAATTGTAGCTAATTCTCAACATTATGGAATTACTTCCTGGTTCTTGCTCTCACTGAATGTGGGACACTTAACAACGACCATGCCATTCTTGGTGAAGATGGTAATTGAATCAAAGGTGACAAAGAAGAGAAGGTTCTTGAGCCGGATACAATCGAATAGAGTGTGATGAACTGTTATCACCAAGTGAGATAGTCGGAATTCTTATTAACCACTTTGCCAACAAAGCTGCCTATAATGCGAACAAATTGAATGTCCTCATTCCCTTTTTGGGTCATTTGTGATATTCCCAACTATATTGGGTGCAGGAATGGATCACCTTGCTAGATTCCATTTTCTTTTCTACCCTATAGGACTACTTCAACTAAAGCTCCAAAATGTGAACAACGTACAAGATTAAAGACAATCTTCATACCCACGATGGTTAATATTGCCGAAATAGGAAATTTTCAAAAATTGTCTATATGAGTGACAATTTTTTTTTTTTTTTGGGAAGAGCTGAGTACAATATAAACAGAACTTTGTCTGCATCCATCTTCGCTTGGAGTTTTGTTTATTATTGTCCCAGCATAGTGTGCCTTAGCTTATATCCTCTTCCTGTCCATTTATGCATGCATTTGCATTTCCCCTTACAATTCTAATAGGTTAATTCAACTGGAAACGGAGGTGAAAGTTAGGGTTCCTTATTTACAACCTAAGATGAGCGGAAATACTACAAAACTAACATTTTTCGCATTTCAGTTTTTCCTGCTGCATCAAATTTATAGTTTTTGGGTGTTCAGTATATCGTTCTTACATCCTTCTCTCTCTCTCTCTCTCTCTTTTTATTTTTTTGTGTCTTATGTGTTGTTTCCCTGATATTTTCTCTCTTCATCAATGTGCCGGTTTCACTATATTTCATGAGAAGTCCCTAATGTAAATTTTTCTTTAGCACTAGGATTATAATGTTAACCGCTGTTTACTCAGGTTCTTCATGGTCTGCGGTGCTGGACAAAAGAGAAAGCCTTAATTACCCTGCAGATTTATACCTTGAGGGTACAGATCAACATCGTGGTTGGTTCCAGAGTTCCTTGCTAACTAGTATTGCCACTAAAGGTAAGGGGCATTTTGTAGTCCTCCTCTTCATCCTATGTAATATTACTTAAGGTTTAGAGAATCTTAAATCTTTATCTTATAAAAGAAAAAAAAAATCTTTTGTTAGTCTCTTTCTCCCAGGAAATATCAAGCTTGGCTACAAGAAGTAGGGAAAGAAACAGGGGTAACTTCCCGGGGAATTAGTCGACCCCCTTGACCTCCTTTTTGGGCTTTATGGCTGTTCAATGTTTCTACATCTGAAACCATAACTATAGTCCTCTACTATCTGCTATTATTCATATAGATCTCTCTCTCTGGAACTTCAGACCTACAGTGTACCATCTTATTCTCCTTAAACAGTGGTAAGTTATATTCTGGAAGAGGATAAGGGATTTGGAAAAATTCCTGGACATTGGAGACAATGAGGGATGATCCAAAAGAAGCAAAACTGTTTTTGCTGCAAAATCATTAGTAGGGGCTCTTACTACAAGGCAGTAATTAGTGGTTTCATTCTTATAGTCTAAATTTTAGATTTTGGCTCTTCGAGGTTTTGCCTTATAGTAATTCTCATCATATGTCATAATTGCAGGCATGGCACCTTATCGTGGTGTTATTACACATGGATTTGTACTGGATGAAAGGGGGTTGAAAATGAGCAAATCTTTGGGCAATGTTGTTGATCCAAGGATGGTGATTGAAGGAGGGAAAAACCACAAGGTATGTTGCCGATTTATTGCAATTAGTGTGCACTTCACACCTGCTCTTGACAAGAAATGACGTTTCTACTGTATCTTTGACAGGAAAGTCCTCCATATAGTGCTGATGTTTTAAGGCTTTGGGTTTCAAGTGTAGATTATACCGGCGACGTGTTGATTGGACCTCAAGTCCTTCGTCAAATGTCTGACATATACCGGAAATTGCGAGGAACACTTCGATTCCTTCTAGCAAATCTCCATGATTGGAAAGTAGGTTTAACAATCTCAATCAAGGCTATTTCCAAAATAAGAATCTTCTTGCATGCTCTGATCACTTATGCAGCATCATCTTCTTTTTCTGCTAAGCTCTTTTTACTCTCTCTATCACACATAAACACCTAGAGCATGTGCAGTCCGTTTTATAGATCCCTCTTATGCTCGACTCTTGAACTGAGTATTATTTGTTACTTGTTAAAGTTGATGAGTTTATTAGTTTTCTTGAATTAGATGTTCATAACTTAACATTGGTAGTTTTGACGTGAAGTCGTTATCTGAAATTTGCTTTCTGCAGGCTGATTGTGCAGTCCCGTATAGTGATCTTCCTGTGATTGATCAGTATGCGTTATTCCAGCTTGCTAATGTTGTGAACAACATCAGAGAGAGCTATGAAGGTTATCAGTTTTTCAAAATATTTCAGGTATGTTTTCTTTAGTTGATGTTTCAAGTTCCTGAAATGTGACGACTCTAAAACTTTGCTTATACGGAAAAGGGCAATTGTTTGATTGAAGATAGTAAGAGTGCATATCATTGAAGGAAAAGAGGAGCTTCACAATTTCTTTTAACTAAAAGAGGGGGAGGATCTTAGTCATGGTATGGCTACGTACATTTCTCTCAGTTCGTCAGGAGATGAGATCTATAACCACAATTAGCAGATCAGTTGCATCGTATATGTGTCAACATGAGCTAAGTGGTAAGGTAGAAGTGGCACTGTAGCAGTGGAGTTTAAGGATATAAACTCCATTTCTGTCACCAGTGACAAATCAATGAAGTTTTCAGAAGATTAAAACCTGATGTACTTGTTCTAGTTTTACTTGATAGTTGGGGAAAATCTGAAGAAACTAGAAACTAAATCAGATATTCTTTATTTAAGCATATAAACCCTGTCAGTAAAAAAAAAACACCATTTCGGCACCAGTCACACCTCGAAGTCAAGGTGTTGGATCACTAGTTCTGCCCAAAGTTTCAATCTTAAATCTACGGTTCTCTAGGGGCAGTCAACTTGCTGCAGTTGTACTTGGTAATTAGGAGAACAGAAGCTAGTTGAAGAGTTCTGGCTGCTTGAATGATATTTTGGGAAAAGGATTTAGGCTTAGCACAAGAAGTATGGAGGAAAATATTTATTCAGAAGAAAAAAAGAAGGTAATACAGAAGAAAAATTTGAGGCCAATATCCAAGGTCCTTAGGATTGACGATAGGGAACATAACACATCAATTCTGTTGAATAAAATGACTAATATTCAATGAAGGCGTAAAAAGCAAAAAGCAAAAAGCAAAAATATTCCCTAAATTTCATGTAAGGATTCCATGAATTCTAACAGTGATTCATCCTCATTTATAATTCCTTTCTACACCAAAAGTAAAACAATACTATACAATAAACTTAATCTTTTGGAAAGAGTTAGCACTATCTTCAAAGCAACTTTCTTTCTGTCCAAACGATCCAACATATGCGGGCTGGTATTGAATTTCACCTGTGAAGGTGTATTTCTATGAGCGGCTGATAAAAGCCAGCAACTTGTTAGGATTCAGTTTTGTCTTGCCAACAGCGTTATCGGTGGTTATTCTGCAAAATAAAGAGGGAGTGGATGGATTCTTATCCAGTGCTAGTAAGGATCATTTCTGAAACAGAAGAGCTTTGAATAATTTTTTTTGATAATGGTAACATGTATATTAATAAATAAAACAGCACTAGGGAAGTGCCAAGCCATATTTACAAGGAAAACAAAAACCAGCTATGACAACCTAAGATTACAGTGCACCTATCAGGTCTACTAAAGATTCTGCCTCCTCTACACAACTTTCTTTACACCAGACATCATCAATCAACCCAGTAGTAATCCCACTAGTGGGGTCTGGGGAGGGTAGAGTGTACGCAGACCTTACCCCTACCCGGGGTAGAGAGGCTGTTTCCAGGAGACCCTCGGCTCAGAGACAAAAGATCTGTAACAACATAGAAACTAGACCAATAGAATCAGCACCGTAAGAGACAACAAATAAGTGGAAGGGCAATAAGTATGTCAATAATAAAATTGAAAAATAAATTATGGAAATAAAAATCGTGTGATGAATAACAACCGCTAGCAGACCTAGACCAAACTCTATCAGACTAGCTGGAAAAATGCTCAACTACCCCCTAACCTACAACCCTAATTCTCATTTCTTTACACCAGAAATGAAACAAAAGTAAACACTTATCTTGATGTTCTGTAAAGAATTGCTTCTGTCTTCAAAAGTTCTTAAATTTCTCTCCTTCCAGACTGTCCACCATATGCAAGCAGGAACCAATCGCCACCATTTCTTCTGTCTCACTATACCCTCATTGCAATTCCAACACTTCAACAGATCACAAGTGTTAGTTGGCATGCTCCATTTAAGGCCCACAATATTAAGAAAGAGTTGCCACAGATGGTCAGTAAAAGGACAATGAAGAAACAAATGGCTATTAGTTTCTATAGCTGTACCACATAATAGGCATCTAGAGCATAGCTGAAAACCTCTTCTTCTCAAGTTCTCTTGGGTTAGACAAGCCTTTCTTGCAACTAACCATGAAAAGCATACCACCTTGAAAGGTGCCTTTACTTTCCAAATATACCTCCAGGGCCATTGTTCTAACTGTTGGTTTGAAGCAGCAATTAAAGTATACGCGGATTTGACCGTAAAATTCCCACTCCTGCAAAGGTTCCAACAGAGTTTATCTTCAGTTTCTCCAAGACCTTGGAATTGTTCCAAGATATTAAAGAAATCCACAACCCTCTCCAATTCCCAATCATTCAAGGCCCTTCTAAAATAAGAAGAGCTTTGAATAATTCCAATGGAAGGTGACCTAATAGCCTGGCTTGGAATGATAAGGTTAGGTTGAGGGGGATTTCTGGAAGAAACGTTCCATGATACACTAAAGGAATGTACACCTTCCAGCAACTTAGTTTATTCTGTTCTACCACAGTGAGGAAGCTCGTCATGATCAGATCTTTCTAGCTGAGAAGGTAGGCATGAGAGCAACAAATCCTTTTCGCTGGAAGTTTAATTGCAGCAGTGTCAAGGGCCTAGTGTAAAAAAGAGGGAGGATGTTTAGCTGCTATAAAGTGGCCACTATGTGTGTGTGTGTGATTGAAACATCTGATTCTACTTGTGTGATTCTACTTCAATTTCTCTTTAATCTCTATTATGTCTGTATTTAAAAAAATAGGTATAACTCTTTCGAAACTTCAAGGGATAGTGAATAAAAGGAGTTGTTTGTTTTGCATCTTTCAGGTGTGAGTTATCTTAATTTTGTGCATGAGTGATAATGTAACATCTGAATCGTACTATCGTAGTTCTGGCATCTACAGCCTCCAGTTTTCCTTGAAAAGTATTTGCTACCAGTGACAAATTGCACATTTTTTTCTCTTAGTCAGACATGGCTGATACGCTTCTAGGAGTCCAATATATTCCGAAGTTAAGTGAAATAATCACGTGATCTGATACGTCGAAGTTCAATGGAAAGACGAGCTTGTGGTGAAATTGGTTCTGGCAGTATGGAGAGGATTTCATCAGAACCTTTAAAGCTGGAATTTGTAATACAGCTAGGAGTTGCCAAGTGCATCTGTATGGCATAGAGAAATGCTACTCCCTCCGTCCCAATTTATGTGTTGGTGTTTGACTGGGCACTATGTTTAAGAGAAAAGAAAGACTTCTGAAATTTGTAGCAAAAAACAAGTCATAGATATTTGTGTGGCTTTAAATCATCTCATTAAAGGTAAACTAGAAAATTTAAAGTTAAGTTATTACTAAATATAGAAAGGTGTCATTCTTTTTTAGGACTGATTAAAAAGGAAAGAGTGTCACATAAATTCGGAGGGAGTAATATTTAATTTACTTCTAATTTGACAAAATATTGATATGGAAGGTGTTAGCTATGCTTGTGCACACAATCAACCTATTTATGCAAGTACAGTTATGATGTCTTCTCTTGGTCTTGGTGCCATCTTGTCAAATTGATGGTATTAGAAGTTAACAAAACACTTGGATGGATGGGAGGTGAGCAAAGGAGGGAGAGAAAAAAATTTGTTTCAATCCCCTCAAGTTTAATAAAGCAAAACGATATTCTTAATCAAGAATCATACTGGCATAAACTCCACGTTAAAAGGTTATTAGATCCCTAATCTGTGACACCGTGTAGTAATACTATAATGTCGATAAGAAGATTATAAAGAGCCCTTTAGTATTTTCCATGAGATGGATATATTAAATATTTTCAGTTAATTTCCGGCTTCTTGCAGTTGAAAGTTTAATTTCATGAAAATGTTTGTTTTGAGATGAATTTAATTATCAACTGATGGACAGTTCTTTTGATACTTTACTAGTTTTATCCCTTTAATGGAAGGCATCCTTTTTTGTGTAATTATTATTCATTATCCCTGCAGGTGATTCAGCGCTTTGTGATAGTTGACCTTTCAAACTTCTATCTCGATGTTGCGAAGGATCGGCTTTATGTTGGGTAATACATGTTGTATCTCTACATACTCTTCACTTTTTTATTCTCTTCCCAAGCTTGTATAGTGTTTCAAGTCCTGAGAAAGTTTTAAAAAATAGTTAAAAGAATATAAAACAAAGCAAGACATAATGCTACCATAGGCAGTGAGTACTGAATTGCTGCTATTAAAAGAGCGATATAGTAATTAATAATTATAAGGATTGGTTTGCAGTTTTGACCCCTCTTGTATGAGGTACTTCTGATGGTGGCCTTTATTGAACCTGCAATTTGGCTTGTAGATTTATCCAGAAGTGGAATTTTGGCTCCTTATCGAACCTGCAATTTGGTTTGTAGATTTATCCAGAAGTGGAATTTTGGCTCCTTACCTAATAAACCCATTCAATTGCAATCAAAATGAGCTGTATTTGGGTACTTCTCATACAAGTTTTGGAAAGAAGAAAAAGAATCAGAAGAAAACGATACCAATAAGATCTGCTGCTGGTTGTTTCTTCGTGGGCGCCATGGTTGTGCTTGCCATTGCTGATTGTTGGCAGGTGCATTCGGACCTGGACGGCGATTGCTGGAGTTAGGATTATTACCCTGACGAGGAGGAGTTGGTGTAGTCTTTTGTGCTACAGAAGCGGTAATAGGTGTTGACAATGGCTTCTTGTCTTCCTCGTGCTTTAGGAAAAGCTCATGATCCAGAAGCTTTTCATAAAGCTCTTCATAGGAAATTGTAGAATCCCGAGCACGAATGTCAGCAGAGAGTTCGCGAAATTCAGATCCGAGTCTACTGAGTATTTTAACAATGAGTTCGGTGTTTGATACAGGGGCACCAGCAGTTGCAAGTTCATCACAGATCGATCGAACTTGATGAAGATAATCGGTGACCGGACGAGAGTCTTTAGTGAGGCGAGCCAATCTATCTCGCAAGCTGAAAATTCTTGTTTGAGATTTGTTCGCATACGCAGTATGCAAAGCATCCCAGGCAGCTTTGGCGGAGATTGCAACAGCAACAGTAGGGGCAAGTGTAGGATTAACAGAGGCCAAGATAGCATTTTGAATTAACTGATCTTGGCGATACCAGGGAACAAATGTAGGGTTATCCACATCTTGATTGTTTTGAGAGATGGTGCGTGTAGGGGCAGGGATGGAGCCATCGAGATGCCCATAGAGATTGTGACCACACATAAGCATTGAAACTTGAGCTTTCCACGGGGAGAAATTGTGACTGCCAGTTAATTTTATGGGCAGTTGCGTAAGGGGATTGAATTGGACAATAGTAATGGCGTTGTTGACTCTATCAGCATTGGCCACAGAAATATTGGCGGCCATTTGAGTGGTTGGGCTAGTAAGCGGAAAAAAAATAGAGGATCGAGTCGTGGGAGTTTAGTGTCGCTCTGATACCATAAAAGATAAGAAAGTAGAAGATGAAAAATACTGCGATGTTATTTGATTGTATGGCAGACCATTTATACAGATATGTACAGCAGATGCAGCAACAAGATAAACTTGAAAAAGATAATACCTATCAGAAAAGATCCTAAATAGGAGGAGAGAGTTACAACAAATTCCTAAAGATCAGTAACTACAAAATAGAATTCTACAGTAGTAAGGAATCTTAGAGTAAGCAGTAATCATCCGTTATTACGCTAGACTGTAGATAATGGAGGCTCAAAATATGGGAGACTGTAGGGAGGGAAGGAAGGAGAAAAACTGCAGTAGAGGCGATGGGGATAAGGCACCTGTTGGGGCAGGGAGCCAGGATTGCAGGTGAGGCTACAAGGAAGGGGTAGCAGTGGATGGACATTCTTGGTCGACTGGAGTTGGAGGTAGGATTACGGAGGAGAAGCAGGGAGTTGAGGAAGGGTACGATTTGGGTTGCTTAGAGCTGCTGCTGTGGCGGACCAAATTATTCCTCAAAATTGAAATCATTTTGCTTGCTTTCTTTTCCAATGGAAGTGTCAAAAGTTGGAGTAGAAGTGTCACTTTCCATTAAGCTGAATGGAAGCCAAATTACCCTCTTTTCACAAGCGCGAAAGCTGCAAAAATTTCTGCTGCTGATATCTCGGTTAAAATGAACTTTCTTGTTTGTTTTGTTGTTAGGTTTGTGACTCTAAATCCTCTATTCGATCAAATAAATGACTGCGATTCTGAACTGAATCTTGAACGATTCATCAAAATACAGTAATCACAATTTATGGAATACCATGAAACATATCAATGTCACGTCTTGGACTCTTGTATAGATGGAGGACAATTCGTTTGGGCTCTTTGCTCCTTAGATTTGTATTCTTATCCTCATTCTGGAAGCCTAACATGTTGATTATGGGCTTTAGAAAAAGCAAGAGAACCTTGTTGTTCCAGTTTATCTTTCTCCTAGTAGGTTTTGACTCAATTTTATATGGCATGCTAACTTATTTAACAATCAAATACTTCTGTAGAATGTCTCGGTAAGTACCTCAGGTTGATAAGTTTATCTTATGTGAAAAGTGAAGTTTGATGGTAGGAACATGTTTCTACTAAGAGTCTTTGTATCAAACTTGAGATCCAAGCTACTTCTCTTAGAAAGTTGGTATTCTGAGTCTTCAATTCTTGGCTTCAAGTCATCATTTTGGTGACAGGTTTCATATCCCATATATGAGTTGTTGATCTAGGGTTTTATGTCCTCTGTATATGAGTTTTGACAGATCTTCTAAAAATTGACTTCATGTGGGGATTCAGTGCCTTGCTCTTTGTTTTACATTGATGCTTCTGCTATTCTCTTTGTATTAGATATTGTAGGTGACCTTTGAATCCAGGCTTCAGCTTCTGTAGAATGTCTCGGTAAGTACCTCAGGTTGATAAGTTTATCTTATGTGAAAAGTGAAGTTTGATGGTAGGAACATGTTTCTACTAAGAGTCTTTGTATCAAACTTGAGATCCAAGCTACTTCTCTTAGAAAGTTGGTATTCTGAGTCTTCAATTCTTGGCTTCAAGTCATCATTTTGGTGACAGGTTTCATATCCCATATATGAGTTGTTGATCTAGGGTTTTATGTCCTCTGTATATGAGTTTTGACAGATCTTCTAAAAATTGACTTCATGTGGGGATTCAGTGCCTTGCTCTTTGTTTTACATTGATGCTTCTGCTATTCTCTTTGTATTAGATATTGTAGGTGACCTTTGAATCCAGGCTTCAGCTTGTTACCTGAATTCATTAACAGCTCGCATTGAAAGATTAGTTAGATGCTAATGTAAATTGTTATTTTCAGGGGCAGTACAAGTTTTACAAGGAGGAGTTGTCAAACAGTCCTTGAAGCCCATTTGCTTTCAATCGGAAGGATAATTGCTCCCATCTTACCTCATTTGGCTGAGGATGTCTGGCAGCATCTTCCTTTCCAGCATACCACTGAAGATGGGCATGTTGCCAAATTCGTTTTCGAGTCAAGGTGGCCTGAACTAGATGCAGAACACCTTTCCTTTTCAGAGGAAGAAGTTGATTTTTGGGGAAAAATACTTGAGGTAACTGTTCTACATCTGAGACAAAGATGAGAAATTAATGATGACTAGGGAGTTAAACAGGGTTAGAATGCCTTGCAAATTGATGTTATTCATGTACTCATCTCCCTCAAATATAGGTTTTTTCTTCATCCCTCGTATATAGGATGACTAGGAGTTTTCAGAAAAAAAGGAAGAGTATAGGTGTAAAACATCATTGGCTTAGGACTCCTTGCAATGTGATATTTTCCTCTTATCCTTGCCCCTTAGAGTACTGGGATATTGACTAAAGCTTCTCAATTTCTATGCGAAGACATTTTGATACAGATAACGCCACATAGTTTGGCCCATTCTTTCAATCGGGTACCAGTTGTTTAAACTTAAGATTGGCCTAGTATTCCAGTCTAGCTACCAGCATCTTAAGTAAGCTCAAAGGCGGCTGATCTCTATATTTCTATGATGCACTCCATATAAGAATTCCACACCCCTTTGGTAGCTTTAATAATTTGAGGGCTGCGAAATAATGGTCTATTGCATCAGATGTCTTTTTGTTTAATAACTTAAACTATTTGTGGCATCTTTCTTTATGCCAAACAGAGCCTATTTTACTTTCTATTGAATTGCTGTTCGTTCGGAGGTTCCGTCTTTTCCTTTTCTCGGCTTATTTTATTAATCGTTATCTGATGATGGCAATTTGAACAACTATGACCAGCTAAGGACGGAAGTTAACAAAGCATTGGAAGTAGCTCGAAATGGAAAATTGATCGGCTCCAGCTTAGAGGCCAAGGTGTATCTCTACTGTTCTAATGAAAGCCTGGCTGAGAGACTAAACAAAATGTGCAAACCTACAAATGATGCAGATGCTCTAAATCGCATATTTATAACATCTCAGGTATACTGCGGTCTCGTTTCAACTATAGTTATGACTGATGCTCAAGGCTCTATAGGCCATGGTATAAATGCGTCAATTTCCATGTCTCTACGAGCACCAGCTTTTCCCCTCTTTTAGTTGCTATGTTGTTGCCGAGCTCACTTGAGCTTGAAACAAAGTAATTCAAATCCTCTTGAAAACCTACTTTGATTTGCCCCTGAAGTTCTTCAAACAAATATTTGGTCACACTTGCAATGAGTATTGGTCATCTTTTTAGCTGAACTCTGTTTACACACTTGTGGCAATAGTTCCACTTGAATATTATGGTCTCTGTCTATGAATTCTTGGACTTCTTAATCGAAATGTTGTGTTTACTTGATGAAGTTATGTTTGAGAACTTAATGCAAAAAGAGTTTCTTTGAGCACATGATTTTATGATTTTCTTGATTTGATACATTATACGAGTACGTTCTTGCACTTTCTGCAGGTGGAGATTCTCAACTCCTTGGAAGATGAAAGGATTAAAGATGTTCAGTACAACGGAGAGTACCTCATCGAAGAAGGGAACAAAATCTGGATTGGCGTATCCCGTGCAGATGGCTCAAAATGCGACAGATGCTGGAATTATTCACCTCAAGTAGGTTCATTTGCTGAGCATCCTTTGCTATGTGGCCGCTGTCACAACGTGGTTATTGGTCTACCAACTCGTGATCCTGAAGATTTAGCCAAGGTCACACAGAGTGAAGCAAAAGAGGCTATAACACAATGAAGTTAATCGGTCCAAAAATCTGGAGGTTTACAACTACTACAAGCTTCACATCCAACTGTAATTTTTGTTTCCAATTGAATCTTCAAAAGGTTTTACTTTCATTACCAAATGACCCTTCTAATGTAATTCATTAAAATAGAGAAAGAAAAACACAAATGGAGAATAGATTAATTTTTGTACATGCATTAATGAATAGATGGATAACTGGCACTTGTTTTTTCAGACCTTGTTTGATGATCCAACAATAAATTACACCATTATTTTGGACATCCCGTTAGATTTTTTTAGTGGAAAATTATTTTGGTAAACAATATTAAAACAGCTGCGATTGCAGAATTTTGGACTGTGAGAGGGAAGAAGAGAGAAACTATGGTTGAACTGATGATTGACAATATATATTTTTTGTCGAACCCCAAAATTTCACAAGTCTTAAGAGCCCGTTTGGACATACGAATTTTTTCAACTTTTTTTCGAAAATATTTCACTTTTTTTCAAAATCAGTGTTTGGCCATAAAATTTTCAATTTTCACTTGAAAATGAATTTTGAAATTTTTCGAAAATTTGAAAAACTCCAAGAAGTTGTATTTCAAAATTTTCACTCAGATCACTCACAAAACTTCAAAAACAATCCAAATTATATTTATGTCCAAACACAATTTTAATTTTCAAATACCATTTTCACTTGAATTTTTTTTCCATTTTTTTTTTTTGGAAATTTTACAATTCTTATGTCCAAATGCCACTAAAACACCCAGTGTAATTTGCAACAATTAGCTAACCATTTGAAAATCAAATTAAAATTTACCAATAACTGAGGGATTCAAAATGCAGTTATCCCTTGTTTAAATTTAGTTTTTCTTTATGGTGGTTCAAAGTTAGAAGGACGCTCAAAATTCAAGCACTAAAATTATTATTATTGTTGTTGTTATTATAAATAAGAGCTTGAATAATAAAAGTACTTTCGCGTCCATAAAGATTGAACCATTGTAAATCTCATTCAAATGTTTAATAGTAACAGTTTTTCAGCATGCCGAGTTTGGTAATACAAGGTGTTGTAAAAAAATATCAATAATATTAAAATAAAGCATTGAGTACAATTAGCAATTGTTGATGAATAAATTATGAAAATAGTGAATTACTAAAAAGAGATACTATTATTATGAAAATAATATTTCCAAACCTGGGAACAAACCCGTGTTGCTGAAGTACTAAACAGAGAACTTCTTCACGCTATTTAAATCCACATTGAGATATGTTAGATAAAATATTTGGCTTAACCCCAGTTAGCTGATATTTAATTTAAGTTTTTGACAAAACAAAGTCTGTACTTGTGCATTCCCAACCAACACATGCCAACAAGTAGTTTGACAAGGCAAGTGAAAATGGAAAAAAGTAAAGAATATGATTTCTTCTACCAGGGAAACATTTTGGATGAAGTTTTAAAAGAACTATAAAAATGTAAAAATGAAAAATGCAAAATCAAAAAAATTGTGTAATTTTCATTTTTTCATTATTATTATTTCTTGCTTCGCAACTCTCGGTTTAAAAAAAATAAAGAAAAATAGCAACTCCTAGGTAAAGTACTTGTTTTTAAAAAAGAATGTAGTAGTTTGTAGGCATCACTGTTTTTCCTTTTTTTTTTTAAGTAGGATATTTAGGTTATTTAAAAATGTATTTTAGTAATTTAACATTTTAGCTAGCGTTTGACCATAGATTCCCAAATTTGTTCTGAAAAATCTGATTTGGGTAAAGTTTGGTTTGAAGATGAAAATGTGTTTGGACATCAGTTTTCAAAACATATTTCCCAAATTTATTTTGGAAAAACATGAAACATGACTTATACCCACAAGTTCTAAAAACTATTACAAATACCAATAGTATCATTATCAATAACATTCATTATATTATCGCAAACCATAGTCCTGAACATAAATAAATTTGATACAAAATTATCATTTTTATAATGAACTACATGATACACTATTAGGTGACCGAAAAGACGAAGCAACATTGTTACAAAATAATAAATGGTGGGCTCTTTTATAAAATACAAAAGTTTGGTGCAATTTAAAAAAATGTAATAGTGATATTTTGGCTGGTTTTGGGATTTGGAATTTTGCCAAAATGTAAGCAAAATCTATGACCAAACATGTGTTTGCCAAATAAAATCCAAAATTATTTTGGCAAAATTTATCGACGAACGGTGCCTTAGTATCCACAATAAAAAGGGAAAACAAATGAAAAGTTTCGAAATAAAGTCAATTGCAACAAATTTTCAGAAAGCCCGCCATTTGGTTATATGACCGTTTGTGTTAGTTCAATATATATAAAGGAAATTTTGGTGAAAAGATTTGCCCCCCAATCTTCAGAAAGCCCGTAAATCTGTAGATTCTCGTTCCCGTCGACCATTCTTTTGCCGTTAAATCTCGCCGACCATTCTTTTGCCGTTAAATCTCGCCGACGCTGGAATAGAATCTGAGTTCAGTTCATCCTAATTGCCAGGTTTCTTCTACTCTCTTTCTCCTCCTCCTCCTCCTCCTCCTCCTCCTCCTCCTCCTCCTTCTTTCTGTTTGTGAAAACTGAAAATTTTGGCGAAATTATTGAGTATTTAACCAAATCTCATCATTTAATTATGTGGGTTTGCAATCTACCTTGACTTGGCGATGGGTGTTACTTGCGTTTTTGAAGTTTTCTTTTACTTGGGCTTATTTGTGCGTATAATATATTTTGAAATTATCTTGTTTTATTCGTCAATTTTTCAATTTGCGGGCTATGATGATATGGATTTAACAAGAAATTTACAATTAATAAATTCTTAATTTCTTGGAATAATGTAATCGTATATTGCTATAGAGCTAAGGAAGAAGAAGGAAATAAATGGGAATAGTAATATTTTATGGTAAGCCAATGAACATTTTATAATACTCTTTTTTATTACTCCATCCGTTCCAATTTATATGAATCTGTTTGACTGAGCACATAATTTTAAAAAAAATAAATACTTTTTGAATTTGTGGTTCTAAATAAGTCAAAAATGGGTCAAGAGTATTTGTGTGCTTATAAAAGTTTCTCATTAAGGGTAGAATTGGAAGTGCAAGATAAATTATTTTCAAATTTAGAAAGGGTTCATTCTTTTTGAAATGGACCAAAAAGTAAATAGGTTTAGGTAAACCGGAAGGGATAGAATAGAGTAGTATTCAATGAATTTAGACACATTCTAAATTTTACTTTCACTCACTGATGCGGACCAAAGCAAAATTATTTCAAGAAAAATAATTCTTACCCTCTTAAATTGAATAGCGAATTTAGTACTACTTCAGAAGTAATATGGGCAAACTTTTTCCTAATTCCTATAGGATCTCAAAATATGTCAGAAGAATTGCACGTCTAGTTTCAATTTTACTTTTATGATAAGTGCGGAGTCAAACTACAACAATAAATATACCGACACAAGTTCTGTTTCATAGCATATTTTAGAAATTTAGAAGGTTATCTATTTTAAACTTATTGTCCTACAAAAAGGAAAGGCATTCAAATTCCATGTTGGTTAGAAGTCGAGTTTTACTTCCCAAAAGAAGGAATTTTTCTTCCCTATTTCTTGTTGGATTTGCACTTACTTTCATACTATGTAAGTGTCTTATAATCCTTTATTTTGTGCAATACATGTTGTTTACTTGTTTCTTTTCCTCTTTGTCCAATAAACCTGTAGGGAGATTTAGCTCTTATATATTAGTAGTTGGAATTTATCCTTTCTTCTCTGATTTTTGTTACCCTCTTTTCACCAGAACTAACCATGGTGCCCAACAAGCTAAACGCAAAAAGGCGCAGACTTGAAGATCCAGCTGAAAGTGCAAGCTCAAGCAGCAACCCTCGTAACAAAATTGAAGTACGAAGTCCGACAACAACAGATCGAATGTGTGGGGTTTCATGCAGTAAAACTCAAGAAAGAGCTCAGTTATTTGGTAATAATGACTTGGTGCGACTCAATCAAGACCACAAGGTGTATAAAGTTGTAACAGACAAGTTTGTATCTGGTTTAGGTGCACTAGGATCATCACTTCAAGTTGAGGCAATTCATATGAATGTTCGTTCCAGCTTTGTTTCACAAACAAGGTTTCAATCTTTCCTTCTTGTTGCAAAAACCATGGAGAAAAAGTACAATGGGCATGCTAGTAAGAAGCTTGGTTGGTATGGAACTTCGAAGGAAAAAATTATTGACATAATTTCTAATGGTTTTGTTCCATCAAGTTATCGCCATGGAGTTCAATTTTCTGCTCGTGATTACCCTCTTGATTGTCTTCAAACTGCTGTTCAAGACAAGGATGGACTAAGACATTTATTGCTTTGCAAATTGGTATTGGGAAGATCGGAACTAGTAATTCCTGGTTCAGGACAGTTTCAACCAAGTTCTGAGGATCTTGATTCTGGGGTTGACAGTTTCACATCTCCAAGAACGTATATAGTTTGGAGTAGTCGCCTGAGTACACATGTCTTCCCTGAAGTCATAGTCAGTGTCAGAGTTTCTCCTCATTCAAAAGGGGTTGATGAATATCGTCCAACTCTTTCAAAGAATGTAAATTTAAGGATTTCCGTTGATGCTTTGATCACTAGATTATCAAGGATCTTGCCTTCTCATGCTATCAAGTTGATAAAAGAATATTACAATGATCGTCAAAAGGGGAAGACCACTGCGCAAGAATTTGTAAGGCAAGTGAGCCAAGTAGCAGGAAACAGTTTGTTGATTTCAATCATAAAGTCTATATCTGCTCAGGTAAATCATCACAACCTCTTCACTGAAGCAATCATTAGACATTGTCCTGTACTACTAAAAACTCGCAGTTCTTGGGATATTTGTCCCTCAAAAGTCATGGTAGTGTCAAATTGTCAATTAACTAACCACATCGTCACTTAAAGCATTAAAGGGATGAAAAGCAAGGGTGATTATCGCTTCTAGTTGCTTTTTTTCTTTTTCGATTTTAAACAGGTTACTAACTTTTATACTCTTCATTCTGCAGAGAAATTTAGCTCAACCAAGACCGAAAGAGCAATAATGATACAAGGAATATCCTGTCTTACAGTGGACTGCTGAATTCACATATTACTTTTAATAAATCTCCTTTTTTGCTTTTCTATGGCCCATTGACAGTAGTCACTTGTAAGAGTTATATTGTCGTTGATAGTTTAAAATTCTCCCATGGTTTGTCCTTGTATAAAAAGCGGTGACGTTCTTCGATCACTTGCAGTGCTACTCTAACATTGATATCTTTGAGTTTGATTACTATTTTCCGGTGTATATTCTTGAATTGCTCTTGCAACAAAAGTCCGTCAAGACTGAACCATCTTCATCTCGAGATTGTATTTTTCGATGTCCTGTCCAAAGATGGAAAGGTAATTTGAGCTCTTGGCCAGATGATCAATAACAGGGCAAAAGAAAAAAATGTCAAAGGAAATTGGCCTGCATGCCAGCGTAGAATACTCTATGTTTCCTCTGTATCTTAGTAAAAGTAAGAATGGTGGGGTACTTACGAATTGCTAAAAGCTGTTATATTGAGTTTCCATTATGAAATAATCAGTCAAGCATTACCCAAGCCCAACTAGTTTGTGATCTGGTTCGACTCATGCCATATGGTGGTGTTTGTAGTAATATCGGAATTCACCATACTGTGAAGCTGTGCTCTACAGAATATAAGAATATCCCTACCCTCGAGTACTAAATGGTAGCTTCAAATTCACGAGAAATATACAGCTTTACACCTGCAAACTTAGACATTGGGAGAAAAAGAGGGAAGTTTAACCACTGATTGCAGTATCCGATAGTATGGATCCTTCAGTTCAAGTTTGCCAAATGATGTTTGGAGCATATCACCAACACTAGCTATTCAAATTGATTAATGACATGTTAGATTCTCGAGAGAATTAGCCATAATCCTGATTGGACAGGGGAAGTGATAAACATTCAGATGTTAAACGATGACATAATATAGACCTATCTGACAATGTTAAGTGCATGGTTAACTCTCAGCCTTATGACATACGAACAAATGGTGCTTAATACAATACCTGAAAGTAAGGGTGGGGGGTGGGGTGGGGGGGAGTGAATTGTCGAATTTTCTTTTTATAGCTAAGTAGTTGATTAGTTTGCTAAGTAGTTGACTGAAAGTAGAAGCTAGGTAAAAATTAAAGACAGAATGTAAAGTGCAGAAATTAAATGACACTAAGTATTTTTATACTGTTTCAGATTCAATGTAAATCCTACTACAGTCCCCTTGGGTTGCAAGAGGGTTCTCTCTTCAAAGCTCCTTGAAAACTTCGTACAAGTATGTTGGTGTTATCGCGAACACCAACTGCCTTTTGGTTCTAAGTACACTCGTTGTAACTTTGATACAATGCCTCACTAATATTTTTCTGTCTTTCTTCTCTCTACTAGTTACACAGTAATTCTCACTCAGATTACAACGCTTGCTTAGAGTAGAACAAAGAGCACAAAGTTGGTTCGATCAAAGTATACGACTCCTCTTTGTCGTTTTGTAATATATACACCTTGAGAGATCTGCTTTGATTTAATTGCGGCATATCTTGAGAGATTTACTGTCCTAAAGGAATTAATCCATGGAGTGAATCAGAGTTGATTCATTCCAAGAATAAGTGCGGAGCCTCCTTGATTTGAATCTTGATCGGCAAGGCTTTCCTTCTGCGAGCGAATCCCACTTCAGCAACCAACCTTTGATTAGTCCTTTGATTTCGGAGTTTAACAACTTTCCTTTAAGATACGTATCTTCAGTGCTTCAGTGATTATGATAGGCGGATTCTCAGCAGTCTTGGACTCCTCTAATTTTGGATCTTCCTTTCTTTTCTTCCTTCGCCTGAGTTGTCAGATCTTTGCAAATCTTTTCCTTCTTTTCCTTTACTCCTTCCTTTCTCGTCTTCCTGATGGTTTTGCTCTCGTTCTCCTTTGCTCCTGGAATGGACCTACAAATAAAGATATGTTATTTTTCATCATTGAAACTTGGATCTAATAATCTCCCCCTTTTATGATGACAAATAACAAATAAAAGCAGTTTACTTCCCAATCCATATTAGTCGACTCTTATTTTGTTATAGTCGACTCCCCTTCAACTGGACATCTTCATCGTTGGTCGTGTGATAGTTGAATCCCCCTCAACTTGGCAGCTATTCAAAAAGTTGTATCTATTCTTATTCTCCCCCTTTGTCATCAACAAAAAGCATTATATTAGCAAAAATATATTAAAACAAGCAATAGTGAACTAGTTAGTTATGCTAGGGCAGAGATAATCTTAACAGTACAACCCAAGACTTGAAAGTCAGTCCAAAACAAATAAAAAAATTGTCTTAAACATCCATCCATCCATCCACAAACTTAGCAACGCATAAAATATTAGAGTATTGTAGATAGCCTCCTTCAAATAATCAAAGCTAGCATTCACGGTGACTGATATCCCATCGATTCGGTTATGCACTTCCTTGAAGGCTTTGGCTGCGTTCTCTGCTATCTTGAGAATCTAGACTCTTATCTTAGACACATCAGAACATGTGTCCTTTATGATTCATGAATATCTCCAATGGTTGATCGAGTATAGACTAGAAGATCCTTAATGATGGTCAACTTGTTGTCAATAGCAGTTAACTTTTTCACAAGATGAGGGTCACAAACACTGGGATGAGAAACAAACACTTTGGCTTTGGATTTAGTCTAAACAACCTTAGCTTCTCTTTCTTGCTTCTTTACCCAAGTACCCTTCACAACAATATATCCCATACGGGCAAAGGCTCTGGAGTTGTAGAATCTGGTGACCGAAACAAATGGATAGTTGAAAAGAGAGATATTATGTGCTACGAGAAGATTGGTGATAACCATACCATAGGCAAGATTTGTGGGATTATCAACACTCCCAATCATGAAGTTTATAACCCAAGATGACAAATTAACTTTGTGCTTGGTGATAAGGCAATAAACAAGAAAGGTATCCAACTGGAAGAAGGTAGAGAATGAACCAGTGCGAGGAAGAAGGGTTATAGCCATAATGTGTGCGAGAACTCGGGTTTCAAAACTAATATCGCTGGGACCTAAATGACTGGGAAGGGAATCGGTAGGTGACTCAGCTATGCAATATTTTGCTTGGTCAAAGGAAATTTCAAATTCTTCAGGCCAGGTATTTTTGAACAACATAGAAAATCCAGAACGCTTACACTGAAAAATTGAATCAAACATGGCACAATCTAGAACAATACGCTTACCAAGAACTAAAGATTCTAACTTGTCAGGTTTTGGAGAATGAAGATTTGCATAAAACATCCTAACCGGGGCTTCATAAACCTTTGGGGGAGGTAGAGAGAGAATTGTCCAACCTTGAAAATCAAATAATTCCTTTACCTTGCAGTTGAAAACTTCCGTGTCGTTCAAATCAATAACCCTACCATGGGCTATTGGCTTATCCTTGAATGCGATGGAGGTGTCTCTGTTTGGGGTGTCATATAAGTTGATATTAGAATCTAAAGAACTCGTGAGGTCTGCTTTGGGCTTCTTTAGAGTGAGGGACTCAAGATTTTCTTTCATGGGGTGTTTGCCTAGAGCTTTTTCATTCAAGCTACGCGTATCATTGGAGAGCTCTTCCTAAGAAGAGGCAAAGTCTTTGGAGTAGTCTGACCCTAAATCGACCTATTCTAGAGGTTGTGATGAGGGTTTTGCTTTGAAGCGAGTACTCTTTCGAGTATAGGCAGAGGGGTTTTTGGAGTTTTTCGCCATCGATGAGTTGGGAAGAAGGGTTTTAGAGCGATAGTACCAATGTGAGAGAGTGAGAGTGATGGAGGGAACTAAAACGGGTGAATTTGATGGTTGAGTGCAGAAAAGGAAAATGCGTCAGTGAATAGATGTGATGATTGATTTTTCTTTTCGGAGAGTCGTGATCGATGTGAAAAGAAGGAAAAATGGAGGCGCATAATTAATAACTCTTACACACACAAGGAAATAATTTAAAAAATAACAGTAAAAACAATTAGTAACACATATGTCCTAATTATTAGTGCTAAGTGAAATAATACCAAGTGATTCCCATAAGACACAAAATCTATCTTCAAGTAAGAGTTTTGTGAAAATGTGTGCTAGTTGATCAATAGTGCTAACAAACATCAATTATATATCTCCTTTAATAATATGATCTTTAATAAAAAGATGCTTGATATCTATATGCTTAGCTCTAGAATGTTGCACAGGATATTTTGAGAGACATATAGCACTATAATTGTTACAAAATATTTGAATAGGTTTAAAAGATAATTCATATTCACTCTATTGATGAGATATCTAGAGTAATTGAGCACAACATTGTCCAATGGTAATGTATTCTACTTCGGTTGTGACAAAGCCACTGATCCTTGTTTCTTACTGTTCCAGGAGATTAATGTTTTCCCTAGCAATTGACACGTTCCACTAGTACTTTTTCTATCTTCTTTGTCACCTGCAAGATCAGCATCTGAAAATCTTTCAAGTTTAAAAATGTTAGAATGTGGATACCATAGTCCATGAGAGATAGTTCCGTTAAGATAGTGAATTATTCGCTTTACTGCAGTTAAGTGTTACTCCTTAAGAACTGACTGAAACCTAACACATTTACACACATTAAACATGATATCTGACCAACTATCAGTTAAATATAGCATAGATCCAATCATTCCACGATACTTGATTTCATCCACTGATTTTCCTTTTTCATCTTTATCAAGATTGGTTGATGGACTCATAGGCGTTCCAATTGCTTTAGCATTGCTCACGTCAAACTTTTGAATCAACTCCTAAGTATACTTGGTCTGACAAATAAATGTGCCTTTTTCTGATTGCCGAATTTGAAGTCCAAGGAAGAACGTGAGTTATCCCATCATACTCATTTCAAACTCACTCTGTATGAGATATGAGAATTTCTTGCACAAAAGAGAGTTAGAACTACAAAAAATAATATCATCGACGTAAATCTGAATAATGAGATTACCTTGAAAAGATCTTTTGATAAATAATATAGTATCTACTTTACCTCTTGTGAATCCATGATCAGTTAGAAATGAACTTAGCCTATCATACCAAGTTCGAGGAGCTTGCTTGAGTTCATAGAGAGCTTTAGTCAATTTATACACATGGTAAGGAAATTATGAGTTCTCAAATCTAGGAGGTTGTTTTACATATACATCCTCATAAATAAAACAATTTAAGAAAGTACTCTTAACATCCATTTGAAAAAGTTTAAAACCTTTAAACGATGCATATACAAGTAATATACGAATTGATTCTAATCGGGCTACCAGAGCAAATGTTTCATCATAATCAACTCCTCTCTGCTGTGAGTAGCCTTGTGCCACTAATCTTGGTTTGTTCCTAATTACCTTTACATCCTCATTCAACTTGTTTATGAATATCCATTTGGTTCCAACAATTGTAGCATTTGCTGACTTAGGCACAAGTTTCCATACTTGATATTTGTCAAATTGATCAAGTTCATCTTGCATGGCTTGTACCCATCTGGAGTCTTTTAAGACTTTGTCAACCTTCTTTGGTTCGTCAGCATGATTGTTGACAGATTCATTAGTCGACTTTGTAGGTTCGTTGCTGTTGTTAGTGGACTTTTTGGATTTCTGAGATTTATTTGTGTGTGATATGTCTTGATTGATATCTTCATCACCTACAATGATTCCTTTCTCGGCCATAGTGTTATTATCATCAAAGATAACATGAACTGATTCCTCTACACTCAATGCACGTTTATTATAAACTCTAAATGACCTACTGTTATTTGAATAATCAAGAAATATACCTCCATCACTCCTTGGTTCGAACTTACCAAGATTGTCCTTACCATTATTGTGAATAAAGCATTTGCTTCCGAAGTGATGAAAGTAGCCTATGTTTGGTCTTTTACCTTTCCACGAGTCTTCTTTAGAATAGGCTGTATGAGACATCTGTTGAGAATATGGCACACTGTTCTAACTACTTCTGCCCAAAAGTGATTTGGCAGAGAGTGTTCTAATATCATTGTTCTGGCCATATCTTATAAGTTTGTGTTTTTGCATTCAACCACTCCATTTTGCTGAGGTGATCTAGGAGTTGAGATGTTGTGAGTATATCCCACTAGCAGGTAATATAATAAGGCAATATATTAGAATTGTGAAATTGACTAACAATGAAGCCGAGGGGACTTGCGAAAACCATTTGGGAGTGAAATCGTTGGTTTGGAAATTAATTAGGACCATGTATTATTGGAATGAAATAGAGAAGGATACAAAGGACTTTGTTAAAAAATGCGACGAATGTCAAAGGCATGCCCTAATGATCTACCAACCGGGGAGCTGCTTCACAAGGTCCTTTACCCTTGTCCATTCATGAAGTAGGGAATGAATATCGCAGGTCCTTTACGATGGGCACCCGGTAAGGCTTAGTACATCTTGCTTATGACCGATTACTTCTCTAAGTGGGTTGAGGCACAAACGTTTGAGAAAGTTAGAGAGAACGAGGTTATCGACTTCATCTGGGATCACATAATTTGTCGGTTCGGGATACCAACCGGGATTACCTGTGACAATAAGATATAATTTACCGATAACAAGGTCAATAAGTTCTTTGAAGATCACAAAATCAAAAGAGAACAAAGGTGGTAGGAAATTCTACCCGAGGTCTTATGAGCATATCAAACAACCTTGAGGTCGAGCACCGGTAAGACACCATTTTGCTCTAGTATACAACGCAGAGGCTTTGATTCTAGTAGAAGTGGGGGAACCGAGCTTGAGGTTCCAATATTCTATGAAAACATCAAACGACAAGGCTATGGACACAACTCTAAATTTAGCATACCAGCTTAAAAGCAGCGGATGGGGACATATTACAGCCGAAGGGAAAACCTTCGACACTTCCAAGTCGGGGACTTAGTATTGAAAAAAGTCACACTACATACCAAGAACCTGAATGACGGAAAATTAGGCCCGAATTGGGAAGGACCATACAGAGTCACTGGTATAACCGGAAAGGGCTTGTACCAGCTTGAGTCCGAAAATAGCATACAACTGCAGGATAACTTGAATGTGGCACACTTAAATCGGTACTATTGCTAAGGTATGAATACTTAATCTTCTTTGAGGTTTATTATATTTTGAACTAACCCGTGCAGGCACTCAACCGAAGTCAAGTCCAGAATTAGGTTTCAAATCACGTGTTGCACTCTTTTTCCCTTCGAGTGATTTTTCCCGCAGTGGGTTTTACGATAAGGTTTTTAACGAGGCAACAGTAAGCATGCTACTCTAGTTTTGAGGACCAGTCAAGAACCGGGGACTGGGTACTTCCCACTTTAGATCATTAGTACTCGAGCCCTCAGAATTTGGCCTCAAGTACTAGGGGATTATCACACCCTGAATCAAGAACCAAAGACTGAGTTCGGAAATTTCGAAGACAATTTTATTAACATCGAAATCCAAGGCTTGACTAATAGGATTTATTGTAAGAGTCAAACAATCAAATGAATCATGCCCAGATAGTTCATTCCTGCCATAGAAGATAGTTTTTGTATCTTCGATTATTTACATTACATTTGAAGTAATAAAGTGAGAAATTCACCTTTTATGCTTCATCGATTAACACTTACACGAGCAATGTTATCATTATGTCACTTAGAATAAATATTGAGTTCAAAGCCCTCTAAGCTCACATGCCATCGTTAACCGGGGGTATGAAACCTCAAAAGCAGTTAGAGCTCGCGAGACCATGCATATTTATCTAAATACCCATAAGCTTATGGGTCACCCCGAACTGGGGACTACCGACTGACAAAAAGAGGGGGTAGATCGGGTTACTAAACCTCGATGGAATTAAGACTATGAGGAAGGGCCTAAATACGAAAGACTACAACCAACTTAAGTTCCGAAGCCATTAGAGCTTCGACCCTGGTGCATAAACGAATCAGAGACGTCTAAGTTCGTAAATAAAAAAATTAAGGTCCTTACACATTTTAAGTCTATAACGATTATGTACGATCTGATCAAATCAATCGGTTTCGAATTATGGTCAAGGAAAGAGCCACCTTCGATAGATATTAACTGTGTCCGGATAAATTATTCGACTTCGTTTTATTTTTTGTTAGATCCTCCGAAGTTAAAGTAACTCGGAGTCGTTACTTGACCCGGGCCTTATTCGACCTTTGGAAGCTGAACAATTTGAGCAATAACAAAATTTATGCTAAGGCATCGATAATGCATTAAGTCCGAGATACAAGTTACATATTCTAAGTCCTAAGCATAAGCAAATGCGGAAATATTAAAGGACACAATGTGTAGCCGATGGGTAATTTATTATATTTAACAAAAAGTATTTATAGAGGTACGAGAAAATGACCCCGAATTACAAAACATACAAATACAAAAAAAAATATATAAACTAAGGTATTCCCTGCCCAATCTTCATTAGAGCCCAGCTCGCTATCCGATCCCTTGGGTTGGTACCTCTCTTTGGCCTCGAATTCTAACCTCTTCGCCTTTTTGATCTTTGTCTCTACGTCGACCCCCCTTCCCCCGGACTAGGATCTCCTCGAGAGCCTTCCTACGAGATATCCATTTCACATACTCAACCTTCGTTATGATTCGGGCTTCGGCTGTCTTGACATTGGCCTTATACTGGGCCAGCATATCTTGGGCTTCTGAGGCCTCGTTCGAAGCCACCTCCAATTTGGACTTCAGCTCAGTGTTCTCTTCGCCAAGAGCATCACGCTCTGCAAAGGTTGAGGCAAGTTGAGCCAGGAGTTCCTCGTTCAACATATACCATTTGTTGACCTTTTCTTTCGTCACACAGAGCTGCACTTTGGTCGGCTCATTATCTATCTCAAGCACTCTTACCTTCTCAACTAGAAGAGCAAGATCCAGTTTTGCTTTCGAGGCCTTCTTCTGGGCCTTCTCCGATTTGGCCTGAAAGGCTGGGAGGTCGGTCATGTCCCTAAGGACCTCGTCCTTCTGCTCACAGAGAGCCTGGTACATCTCCATTTTCCAGACTTGTTCCTTGAGCTTGAATTCGAGGTGGTCACCTCCATCCTGTAAAGGTGAAATCTTTCATGATGAAGCACTGAGGCCTGAGATATAGATAAAGAATATTGTCAAAAACATTTAAGATGACGGGAACTCGTTAAAATAAATAGGGAAGTGGATATACCCGATTCAGAGCCTGCTGGGCCTCATTGAAAAGACTTATCCCATATACCTCGTTCATCTTCACTTGGACTTCTTCGGTTACCAAGGAATGAAAATAACTAGCCACTCTGATTGGCTCGGACAACATGCTAGTATCTGTCGACACCGAGAACATGACCGTCTTCTTTCGATCAGGGTCCACACTCGGGGCATGAAACTGCTTCTCGAGCTTTGAGCTCGAGCTCGGCCCTCGTGATTCCGGTTGCACAACCTTTTTCGGGAACTCCAAGTGGCCAAAGCCAGAGTAGTCTTCCAATATGCCAATGTCCACGCCCTCAAAAAATGAGTTGATGGTATCGTCCACGGCCCGGGACATTTCAGTCGGCTTCTCCTCAGTGGCCTGAGCTTCATTCAAAGTGGCCTCCATACGATGCAGTGAATCTTAAATATGGATAAAGGCATTGCCTTCAGAAATGGCCCTTATCAGGACCGGAGGGGCTTCTTGCAAAGCAATAACCATATGTTCTTCTTCAGGCCTCATGAGCTAAGGAGGATTCAGCCTTACAAGTATCCCCCTTAGGGGCCGCCAACTCTTGGTCGACATCGATTAGCTCGTGGGTGTAGAATTATACATGTTAATCGGGCTGGGCTGACCTGTTTACAACCCGGTTCAGCTCGGGTCAACCCAGTACTGTAGCGTGGGGGTGGGTTGGGACAGGTTGGGCGGGGAGCGGGTTTCAAACGAATAATTTTTTGATACCGGTACACCGAAACTTGCTAAGCCCGTTAACCCGTTAACGGGCTACAACCCGGTTCATCCAGGTTTTTAACTTTTTTTTTTTTAAATCTTACAGAAAAAGTTTTGTGTGTGTAATTTGATAATGCTTCTAACAACAATGCTGCTATTACAATATTAAAATTGCATCTACACCTACCACTTCCTGAAATATTTCATGTTAGATGTGCATGTCATATTTATAATTTGATTGTGAAGAGTGGCCTTGAATTATTTAGAGATGATATCACTTTAGTTAGAAGAGCTGTTGGTGTAATTCAAGGAAATAATAGAAGTTCTAGATTAAATGCATTTAAAGAAAAATGTGTACACTATGGACTAAAACCAAGACTCATGCCTGAAGAAATAGTTACTAGGTGGAATTATACTTATTTATTCTTAAAATATTGTTATAAATATAGAATTCCTATAACTGAAGTTGCTAATTCTCATTGTACCAATCCTAGCCGTTTGTTAACATCTAGAACTTGGGATGTCATTGAAGATGTTGTAAAGTTTTTACAAAAATTTTATATGGCTACATTTGAGTTTTCTGGAGCTTATTATCCTATTATTGCAAATGGTTTAGTTCATTTTGCTGAAATTTCTCTTTTAATACATAATTTGAAAAAGAAAGAAGGATATACTTCTGTTGTTGAATCTATGCTAGATAATTTTAAAAAATATTTCTACCAATTCTCCCTATTTACCTAATTGGTGCTATTTAAACCCTTCTATCAAAATGGCCACTTGTCGCCAATTAATCACTGCTTTATATTCTTATATGGATATTGGACCAACTGAAACTCCTGATATTGACACTTGTATTTCTGATCTACACAAATATTTAGAAACACTATATAATTATCATGCTAACATTGTTGATGCTTCTTCTGCTGTAGATGCAAATATTCCTTCAAGTTCAGTTTCAACATCTGGGACCAATGCTTTGGATGATAATGATGGTGTTGAAGATTATTTGATTTGGTCTACACTAGGGGAGCATCAACAAACCAGTTCAGGAATATTGATGAACTTCAATTCTACTTGCAAAAGTCAGCAGAGCCCCACACAAAGGAATTTCTACCACTGGGTTGGTGGAGGAGCAACTCAAATCAATTTCCTGTTCTTTCGGCCATGGCTCGAGACGTGCTAAATGTGCCGATTTCAACAGTCGCATCAGAGAGCGTATTTAGCCAAGCAAGGCAGCAAGTAGGAGATACCCGTCATTCATTGGGCAGCAATGCTTTGGAAATTCTAGTGTGCTTCAGAGATTGGATAAGATCAGAACGGCGAAATCAAGGGCGTGACGAGGTAGATGAAGCGTAGGACCAAGTAATTGGAGATATAATGGTTTATGGTTCTGATTCAACTAATGCCGAAAACCAAGAACCTCATGTTGACATGGATGAACTTACAAAAATGATGCAAAGCATGTGATGTACTATTTTTTTTTTTTATAATTATTGTAAACTTTTAATTTGCAAGTTCAAAAATAACAAAATCAAAAAAGAATTTGCAACTTAATTTGAAGTATTATATATTATTCAATAAAAATAACAAATGAAAGTCTTCGGAGCTTGATCCTTACATATTGCCTATTGGTCTTATTAAATAATTTTTTGTAGCCACTTACTTTCAAATTTTAATTTTAAAATTGTAAAATTCAAATTTTAAATTTAAAACTTTAAACTTCAAAGTTTAATTCTAAGCCTTAAAAGTTTGCAAACACTTGAGTATCAATAACATTGAATAAGAAAAACAAAATTTACTTAAAAAAAAATTAAAAAAATTACACGGCCCGGTCCAGCCCGCTAAGCCCGAACCCGGACGGACAAAAAAAAACTCAAAAAAGTACAGCCTGCTAACTCAGCCCGCTAACAGCCCGCAATGTTAAACGAACGAGCTGGTTTTTTTTGTATCCAGTCCGTCCCAGCCCGCCCGTTAAACACCCATATGTAGAATTCCATGTCCTCGTCATCCTCGAGAAAATCCTTGAGGTGACAAAGAGCTTCCGAATCTGGGACCCGGGCATCAGAAGTCTTTTTGGTGCTCTTTCTGACCTTAAGCACAATCTATTTTCTCTTCTTGACCTTGGCAGGAACATCCAAGGAGTCAGGGGATCTTTTTTTCTTCTTTGTTTTCCCTCCTTCATTGCAGCAACTTCAACAACGGGCTGTAGAGAAGAGGAGGGTTTGGAAGACGAGGTTGATACCATGATATTGGTGGTTTTCTGAAGCTTGATGGTCTTAGGCAAACGTGTGAAAGAAGGATTTAGTCATGACAATAACAGAATAAAAATGACCAGGACAAAATTCAACCAGAAAAAAAGAACTCACGCTTGGAATAGGTAAGTTGTTTGCATATACTTTCCACCCACTCCCTAAAATACAGGACCGCATTGGGGACTCGGGGGACAACTGCATATCAAATGAAACATGTCATGAGAATGAAAAGTAAATACAAGAAAGGACTTTGATGACTTAAGAAGAAGTAAACTTACGATTCTGGTTCAACTTCTCAGGGAACGACATGAATTCGGGAGGAATGAGGTCCTCGGTCTTTATCCAAAAGAGCCTACCCTGCCAACCTCGGTCCCTGTCTTTGTCTATACAAGAGAAGGGAGCCTTCTTTACCGACAGACAAGTTTGATTAACCCCTCCTCGAAAGATTCTGGGGTTGTAAACTCGGAGTAAGTGATCTACCATGAACCGAGGCTCCTCCATATTATTCATAAAATGATAGAGAAGTGTCACGATCCTCCAAATGAACGGTTGAGCCTGCCCGGGGCAAATTTCGTACCTCTTGCAGAACTCAAGGATCACCGTATCAACAGGGCCAAATGTGAAAGGATATGTATAAACATATAAGTATCCTTCCATGTATGTCGTGATGTCCTCGTCATGACTGGGAACGACTATGTCCTAGCCTTCCCATTTGCAGTTCTCTCGGACAATCTTGAGCGTCTCATCGGTAATGGAGCAAACGTACCTTCACGCCTCCTTACACTAATCTCCTTGTGCAGAGGCCTTCTAGATTTTAATGTTATTATCTATGGAGCAGCCGTCGGGGATAAAATCTGTATGGGGAGGTACTGAGGTTACTATGGGAGGCACTGCCTTGATACTGGTGGCCGAGGAAGAATTCGTTGGTGCAATGTTTTGAGGTAGTGATTTTGAAGTTTTCACCATTTCTATCTGAGTGAATGAAGATTTGAAGACTTGATATGAATATTTAAAGACTTTATATGAAGATTTGAAGATGAACTGTGATAATATGAAGATATGAAGAACAAGTTATGAAGATTTGAAGGATTGATGAACAGATGAAGATATAAAAAACTCGAGGGTAACTTAAGGAAATTTGAAGTCAGGAAGTAAAAAAAAGTGAAAATAGGATACCAGAACTTTTAAAGGGAAAGAGTAATGATTGCGAGACATTTCGAATTCGGTAACTACCGGGGGATATTCAACTGACAGCTAACGCATGTCCAAAATTAAAGCAACGTGACTGATGGGACGTTTCGGTTCGTTAGCTTGCTCATGATGTACGAAAAAAGGAACCAGGGTCAATTCGTCCTCTTTCATTGTTCCTATAATCTACTCTCTGAGAAGTGATGGAACTATCTGTATACAGGTAAAATCGGGGATAGAGTTATCCCGATTTCCCGTTGTGAAGCAAGGAACGACGTTACTCGTTACTGGCTCGAGTGAGACCGAAAGGTACCCATAGATCGGAACCAGGGATAAATAAATGGTACAACGGGTCTCGAGCATGGCCGAACCCGGAAAGAATCAAGCTAGAATGAGATGAAGAATTGAGGGGGAAAGGAAAGCTAGTTAAAAAAGACAAACGGGGAGCCGAAATATCCGCCATTAGCTGGATATTGCGGTGCAGATCACGCTCGGTATTAACTGCGGATCATATTTTCGTGGGAGAAAAGGAAGAACAAGATTTTTATCTTATTTAGACTTGTATTAGGGCTAAAACTCCTCTACTATATAAAAAGGAGGACCCCTTCATTTTTTGAAACTGTTTTTGGCATGCATATCAAGACAATAAAATTTATTTTGACTGTCAGTAATTGATCTAAGTGTTCTTCAATTGTTCACTCATTTAGCTGGATCCGAGCTCTATCTCGAGGGCTCGATTGAAACCGACCGTTAGTATTTAAGCCTGACACGAGGCTTGATTACTTCGCCACATTGGTTTGATCGTTTTATCTCATTTCAATTCCATTATTTACTGTTCTTTGATCATTTGTGTTAAAGTAAATCACATATCTATTAAACGCGTAAAAAATTAATTGGTATCCATTTCAAGGATAAACAATATATTTAACCGAAGATACCAATTTTAACCCTATTTGTCTCACACTTATTTTATGTGCGACTCACACAAAAGTGAGAATCATTCTGCACTTAGGCATCATTTGGTTGAAGAGATTAGAAAAAATAATCCCATCATAATATCTTGCCAAAATAATTCAACATTTGGTTGGAGAGATAAAGGGTAAAATATGTCCTTGAATTATGGAAAATAATCTATATATGCTTTTCGTTAATAGTTAGTGTCAATCATGCCCTTGCCTTTGCAAAAGTGAAAAATGGTTTGCTTCCCGGCGTCCAAAATTTAGAACAAAAAAGGTTCATGTATTCTATAAACTATGTGAAATGGTCTAGATAGGCCATCATCTAATAATTTGGGTAAATCATAATATTTCAGTAGATGTGAATTCTCAAAGGGCTCACATGGTGTGTAACAAGAGCTGAGTGCCTGTTACTTAACAATGGCAGTAAGAGATGTCCTGCAGAGAAAACGTGGCCAATGACAGTTGCTTTACCAATGGAGTTGTGAAGCGCTTGCTCAACTCTTTTGTTGTTTATTACCCGACTTCATTGTTTCTATTTACTGTTGGGTGTTTTAGCTCTTTATTATGATTTGGTATTATCCAAGGTGGTGTTAGGGCACCAGTTTTACCTTAAAAATAATATTTGACTGTCTGCAATGGTGGAAAGTTATGTGTTGGAGTTATCTGATTTGTAATCATTTGGGCTTGTTTGTATTTATTAGCCAATGCAACCTAATCATTTTTTCTCTTTGTTTTGTATT
Source organism: Nicotiana tomentosiformis (assembly GCF_000390325.3). Lineage (NCBI taxonomy): Eukaryota > Viridiplantae > Streptophyta > Magnoliopsida > Solanales > Solanaceae > Nicotiana > Nicotiana tomentosiformis. The sequence goes on along the minus strand of NC_090820.1, from coordinate 35,150,550 downwards.
TTCCATTTTGTCCCAGTACAAATAGTTAGACTCAGGTATTTGCATTCAATTTCTGAGAAAAGAAAATAAGAATTCTCTCGATTCTTCTCTCTGCAAACATGCCCGATTAATCAAACCCTAGTCTCAATTTTCTCCATTTCTGATCGATTTCACCAATCTTAACACTATGTTGTGCAAACATTGCAAATTCTGGGCTTTAACTAGGTAAACATGTCTATGTTTCTCATTATAAATTCGTTCTTCTCTGTTATAACAAACTTGTAGATGCTAAATATTTCGTATAGTTGGCTGCATAGAAAGAGATAAAATGTTATTATGCTATTTTACTTCAGGATACCATTATGTAATGTCCTTACTTAAGTAAGTTTCAGTTGTAATTTCAATCCAATCAATCCAGCATTTCCAGTTGTAAGTTTCAGTTGTAATTCCCAAAATTAATGTTAATCAAACCCAATCAATCGAGCATTCAAGATTCAAGTTACTACAAGCTTTTCCAATAATTTTTAACTTCACCCAATCATTTTACCGTAAAATTTTCCAGATTTGAATAGAACTTCGTGCTCTGAAGCTCCTTCAATGGAGTTCGAGTCTCACCGCAGCAAAACTTCAATTTCAGATTTGAACATCCATCAATTGGAATTCAAATTTTTAGCTCATATTAATCATGAGTCATACCCATGAATTAAAAAAGAGATTCAAGAGGATGAAGGTGGATTTGTGGCATAGAATCACCAGCCACCGTGAAGCAGAACATAAAAGAAAGAAAGAACAAAATGAGAAAAGAAAAAAGAATGCTAGAAGTAGGTCTATAATTTTGGGTTAAGGGATAAACAAAATAGAAGTTAAATATAAACTGGGCCAAAACAGGTAAGAAAGTAAAAGGAAAAATGGTCAAATATACCCCTCTACTTTGTTTATTGTTCACATATACCATCCGTTATATTATTAGACCACATATATCCTTACCGTTAGCCAAACTTTTTAAAAATATCATCCACCTAACAGACAATCATCAAATTAAAAAAAATTATTTAAAAAAAAAATACATTAACCCACAACCCTTTAAACCCATCATATTAAAATACGGAACCTAAATTTCTGACACGCCTTAACATATTTTATTCATTTAGAGAGAGAGTGAGAATGATGGTGGCGGTAGGATTAGTAAAAACTTATATTTTGGTTCTTAGTTGTTCATGGTGGCATTAGGTTGTCATGTTATCACACTTGATAGTTGGTTTGTATGTATGGTAACAATTGATATATACTTTAACAATATTTGTGTTTGGTTAATACATGAAGTTAGTGTGCTTATGTTGTTAAGTTACTTTCCAACTTGGTGGTGTACTTTCTTTTATTCTTGATGAACTCCTTAGACTGTAACTTGATATTAAATTGAATCTCCTCTTATTATTTAATAATTTCTGTTCATTATAAGTTCAGTTGTTACTAAGAATTATGAGTATCACACCTAGGGGCGGCCCAACATCATCCGAGGCATAAAGCAAAGCTTTAATAAGAGGCCTTTATATATATATATATATATATATATATATATATATATATATATATATATATATTTTTATTTATTTAATGAACATCGTTTTTTTAAAAATTAGACAAGTGAGGATGTGGAATTAAAAAAATGAGAACTTAGTTTTATAAAGTACAGAAAATTAAATGAATTTAACGTTGATTGCATCACAACTGAAATGGGAGAACCCAGAAAACATACTTCCTTCGTCCCAACTTAAGTGATTCCTTTTTTTAGTAAGCCCCTTTCTATATTTGGTAACAATTCAACTTTAGATTTTTCTTTTTACCATTAATGAAATGATTTCTAGCCCACAAATTTCTACGATTTATTTAAGATTACAAGTTTCAAAAGCCTTCCTTTATTTCATAAACTTCATGCCCAATCAAACACTTTCATATTAATTGAGACGGAGAGAGTATAATTTATGTAAGGAAAATAAATAATAAGTTAGATTATTAGATATAGTTACGTGACCAACTAACGAATAGAGAAATATAATTAAGTAAAAAAGTAAAATAAGATTGATAGAAAACTATTTTAGTTATATTAATTAGAGGAAAAAATCGAGTTATTAAAAATTAATATGACAATAAAGAAATAAATTTATCAATAATAAGAGATAATTATATAAATAATATACTACTATATATAGAAAAATAATAATTTTGGGGCCCTTAAATTTTTGGGGCCTAAATTAAGTGTTTCACTTGCTTTAGGGTGAGGCCGCCGCTGATCACACCCCATAGCTTGGACTCTAACTTTGGTTCTTAAGGCGTGATTTGACGATAATACTCGTAGCTCAAATGCTTAAAGTAGAATAAGAAAATCATAATGCTTAAATACTCATCAACAAAGGCTCACAAATGGAGGAAAAAATACCTCGGTAGCTGCCTTAAGACTTCAGAACTGTCAACCTAATAAGATACTATAAATATTCAAGTCATGGTGGAAAGAAAATCATGGTGAATACTTGATACAGTTTGACATGACGAAAAAAAAAAAAAACAAAGAGAAAAACTAGAAGAAGAAAAAAGAAATCGAAAAAGGCTGAATATAATAAACATACAATAATGATATTAAAAGAATTGTGACTGAATATATAAATGAATATATGGTTGTCGGTATTTTTATGTCTTTCACTTCTTCAGTTCAACAAGTGAATATGAAGGAGATGACTAATCTTTGAGAAAAAATACAGTAAATAAAAGCGGTTTAACATGTTATTAATGGGTTTAGTTAAAAAATAAGTCTTTTTTTAATTTGGTGGCTTTCCGTTAGGTGGAGGGTATTTTTAAAAAGTTTGGCTAACGGTAAGGGTAGATGTGGCTCAATAGTATAACGGAGGATACATGTGAACAATATATCAAAGTAGGGGAGTATATTTGACCCTTTTCCCAAAGTAAAAATATGGGCCAATTTTGGTAGCATTGTTGTTTCAGTTGTATTTACCCGTAATTAATTTAATTTTTTCCCACTATGTTCATCTTTCTAGATTATCGTTGTTTATCGATTAAAAAGATTAAATGAATACAGTATTTTAGGGGAGGGGTAAAATGGGATAATTTTTAAGCTACAGAGGCATATGTAGACCATTTCTCACAGTTAAAGAAATTTGACTACTCTCGTTATTGAGATTTGGACATACGGCATTTTGCACCATGCTATTTAGCTCCATTAGTCAATAAGGGCAAATATAACTTACTTCGGTAACGAGAATGGTATGATTAATCCCACTTATTAATGAAGAATGTCCAGAACTTTTGAAAAGAGTACTTTTGGAGAGAATCAGTTTGTGTTTGACTAATTAATCTGAAATATTTTTGAACAATAATTTATATTTGACCAAACTTTTCAGAAAATAATTTTAAGTATTAAATTACGAATAAGGACATGAATAGATTTACTTAATAGTTAGTATTATAAGTAAATAAATAATCTCAAAAAATTATTATTACAGGCAATAATTAATTTTTTTATTTTATTTAAGTAAAATATGAAAATAAAATTTAAAAGTACTTAATTCTTTTAATATAAGTTAAATATATTAAAAATCATTCAACAAATATAAAAGAATTCACTCCTAAAATCACTATATATTAGAAAGTTATCCTAAAAATAATAAGAAATATTTATACATTAATATCCTAAGCATTAGGTTTAACGGTTATTTTGGTATATACTATATTTTATTAAGGGTATTTTTGGTAAGAAAAAAAGTCAAAACTGCTTTTGGGAAGAAGCTACTTTTTTTTTTTGCTTATCAGAAACTGCTTCTGCTTCTTCCCAAAATTATTTTTTTTCACCAAAAAAGCTTGACCAAACACCTTAAGTAAGAAAAAAAAGTGCTTTTGAAAAAAAAATAAAATACTTTTGACCTCTTGAGAAACTTTGCCAAAGATGCTATAAGTCTGGCATAAGCAATGCAGTTTGGTTTGCACCGTAAAATAACACTCTGCAATAAGTTGTGCAAAAATTGATGTATTAGTGTATTACATGATTTCACTTGAAATAGTCCTCAAACAAGTATTTTTAATTACACAATATTTCAAATATTGGAAGTGACTATTCACAAATACTGAAACCTTATTTTAGTGAAATAATGGTTTTAAGTAAAAAAATACAACTTTTGGAGTAAATTTATGCCCAAATACAATTTCAACTTTCAAGTACTCTTATTCAATTTGCACTTCAAATTTACATCAAAAGAGAAAATTTGGTGGGTAAAAACTTTTTCTAATTTTCGCAATACTTGAAACAAATTGAAAAAAGCTTTCCCATCCAAACGGTAAATTCCTTATTTTCATTTTTTCCCAATAATTGAAAAACTACGGAAGAAAAATCCTACACTCCTTCAATGGCGATGAGCAAAGCTAAAACCCTACCCGAAGAAATCATATTTGACATACTTTCCCTGCTGCCTGCAAAATTCATAGGCCAATACAGGTGCGTGTCAAAGCAGTGGCGCAATCTTCTCTCAGACCCACAATTCATCAAAGCTCACCACATTATCCATGCCCACAAAAAAGAAGAAAAACTCATTTATATCTCTGTTTCTCATGCTTTTCACACTATCACTTTCAGGTATTATAAAGGCATTTTTACAATTTCTTTGTATAGTATGTTTAATTTTGTCCCCGTATTTGATTCAATAAAAATAAACCCCATAAAGGATCGCAAAGGGTAATTCTTTCTTCATAGAGTTTGTGATGGTAATTCTTCCACCCCGAAGATAGATTTAGTGATTGATTGTATCACTTGAAATGGGAAAAACTTGAAATTGTAACTTGTTTCAATTCAACATCATCGAATGGTGGCTCTTTAAGGAAAACTTATAGTTCAATTTTGAGCACATGTAGTCTTGAAAAGGAATAATTTTAGAAGTTTTGGCTTCTTCGAATCATAAGTTAATCTCACAATGAACTCATGTAAAATTAGTGTTTGCCACTCCTATGGATACCATTTTTAAACAATACCGACAGTAGAACTATGATTTGGCTGCTCTAAAAAAGGAAACAAATTTAAGCTTTCTACCTCGTTGATTGTATAATTGCAAGATCTATAACTATAAAGACTCTTAAGATAGATATCGGGTGGTATTACTACTTAAGAAGCTAACCACATTGTTGAGAGTGGAGAGACTCTTAAGATAGATATCTACAGTAGCAATACATAGATAAGAGTAACTAACGATGAAAAAAGGCCCTTAAAATGAATAACCTCACAATTTTGCCTCAAGAATCAAGACATATCAATCTCTATATTACTCCTCCCGTTTCAATTTAAGTGAACCTATTCTCGGCTTTCCCGACTTCATCCTTGAATCCGAACATTCATTGGCGATCAAGGCTGCATCTATGATGTTTCTATCACTAAGAAAAGCCATCTGAGAAGGACTGACAAGACTTGGCAGCACATTTTTAAGCCTATTCGCCAAAGTTTTGGAAAGGATCTTATAGAAACTACCTATCAAGCTGATAGGTCTATAATCTTTTAGTTCCTTTGCATCAGTCTTCTTAGGGATAAGAGCTGTATAAGAAGAATTTAAACTTTCAAAATATTCACAATCATGAAAGTGATTAATAGCATTCAACAAATCAACTTTTAGAATCAGCCAACACCTTTTGTTGAAACACATTGAGAACCAATCTGGACCCAGCGATTTGTCACTTTCGCAACTTTTGATGACCCCATGTATCTCCTCTTCCTGGCAAGGTCTGTGAAGCCACTCCTTTTCCTCGCTGGAAATGCATGGAGCATTGACATATTCCCAATGTGTTCTCCAGTTTTCATTCTCTTTGTATAATGCCTCATAAAAACTAAGAATCTCATTTTTTGATGACCTCTTCATTTTCATAAAGTACTCCCCCAACCTCCAGCCTGTCAATATGATTGAATCTACTATGAGAGTTTGCCATCTTGTGGTAAAAGCAGTGTTGTTGTCCCCTTGCTTCAACCAAAGGCACCTAGACTTCTGTCTCCGGGTGATTTCTTCCATTTTGAAAATCTCCTCAAGCTCCATATGAAGGATTGCTTTGGAGTGTAAGAGATCATCCGAGAGTGGTGTTTCTTCAGCTTCTTGATCAATTTCCATGATTTCACTCAGTATAGAAGTTTTCCTATTCTCCAAAAGACAAAAGAGGGCTTGTTCCATTCTTTAAGCTTAAGTTCCAATAACTCGAGCTTCTTTGTCAAAAATATAATCCGGGCTGCCCAAAATATTGAAAGGCATCCACCAATTTCTAACCAATTCTTCAAAATTAGGGTGTTCTAACCACATATTTTGAACTTAAAATAAGAGACATTTCTAGCCCAATGACCACACTCTAGGATAATTGGAGAGTGATCCGAGTCAATACGTGGGAGCGTGGATTGTTTGATTGCACCAATTGCTATCATGCTGCAAAATTAGTCTATGGACAAACGGCCTAAAGAATCTTACCTCCCTGCCCATAAAAGGGAAATGGTTTCATTAATTAAAGAGTAGAATTATTGAGGGCACGTGGTGGTATTTCATGGATTTACGCCATATCAATGGAAAAAACTCACACACCCGGTGTTTCCAATATCAATGAATATATGACATATCCCTTTCATACACATTTTATCACTTAAATGCGGTTAGTTTGTGTATATTCTAATATCAATTTACTGTTAAACTATGTTGCTCGGACTCTCCGAAAATGTTGCCGGGTGTGTGTCGGATTCTCCAAAAGTAGTGTATTTTTGGAGGATTTGACACGGGTATAGCAGCATTTTGGAGAGTCCGTGCAATATAGCTGTCAACTATGGTAAACTCATGCAGTTTGGTTTAAACACCAGGTATGAATAAGTTTCTCTCATAGCAAACTTACACTTTTTCTATGCCTTGCACAGGAATTAATCTACTCTAGGCACAATACAAGTTAAGAGAGATGTATACAAAGCCTTATCAAAATCGAGTTGTACACAAAGGCCTGCATCTCGATATGTTTAATCCCAATAGTGGTTTGTATAATGTGATGAAGTATACAAAGGTAGTAGTTGAGACATGCATTTGTGTTTGGTATATTTTGAAGCCTGCAAAGGCAGTAGTAGCAACGTGTGGAGAAAGGGTCCCTTTTGATCAGACCCTCATACTTGAGATTTGATCGTTCATATCTCAGTTGAGTTTTAATAGATGATCTGAGTAGCGATAAACGCGCATTTAACAGGTTGTTTTACATCAAGTCTTCTCCTCTTGTGAAAGCAGGATTATCCTTTGAATTTCAGTAAACAAATCTTTAGCTTTGCAATGTTTTGTTAGCATATCAAATAATTGTGCTTCCCTGTCTTATTTCTATTTTTGGATGGAAAAATGGTACAGATTGCTTATTTGATAAATATTAGACAATCAACTCTCTTGCAGCCACTTACTGTAACTGCCAGTGTGAGTATGCTAATAGATAGAGAATCTTCTGATCGTATAATAAGTCAAAATAGTTGAGTCTTTTTTCTATGAGTTAAAAACAGCCTTGAAGTGTCACGACCCCGATTTCCCCTCCGTAGGATGTCGTGATGACACCTAGTCACTAAGACTAGGCAAACCTAACACTTACTGAATTATATGACAGAATTTAACCAGAAGCAACTATTAAGTATGAAACTGAAATTTCTATTGTAAACCAATACTCCCGAGTGCAATACAATACCCCAAAACCGGTAGTACAAGTCATAAGCTCTGCTGAGTTTACTAAGAAATCTCTAAGTACAACTGTTTCGGAATAGAAATAAACAGTACAAGTACAATATCAGAAGGTGACTCTTAAGCCTGCGAACGCGATGTCAGGTATACCTTGAGTCTCCACGGCAAAGCCCGATCATCTAATTAGTGATCATCCGACTCATAAGTACCTGGATCTGCACAAAAAAATATGTAAAAAGCGTAGCATGAGTATATCACAACGGTACCCAGTAAATATCAAGACTAACCTCAGTGGAGTAGTGACGAAGGACAGTCAAGACACCTACTAGACTTAACAACCTGTACAAGTATGAATGTAAAACTAACAGGGAAACGATGTCAATATAAAGCTAAGCATGGTAAAGATAGCAAAACAATACTCACAATAGAATACTAGAAACATCAGTTAGCAACAGGGAACAAACAGGTAATAATGTCGTAGAGTAAGCTGAACACAGTTTAAATCTGGTGAACCAAGTAAGGAAAACAAGTAACAACTCAATAAGAGCAACCACTTTCACACAAGATTTGTTTAAGAATTTTTCTGAGGTACTTCACCTCATAGTCACAATTCACGGGTCTCAGTTCATGAACCCTAATCACTTGGCATCTTGTGCCTACATTACAATTCATAGCTGCATGGACGACTCACGTGTTGCACGGACAACTCACGTGCCAATACCATTAATACCTCATATCTGCACGGACAACTCACGTGCCATCAATAACAGTGACTCATGACCGCACGGACAACTCACGTGCCTCTCACACAGAAGGCAAGTAAACGAGAGTACATGTAAATGGTCAATAATATCAGGATTCATCTTCTTAACCTGATACGGGTGATTAATTACATGTATGCTTGTGCAAGTGTTCTATCACAACTCAAGTCGACAAGTAAGAGTGAAGACAACGAAAGGCACGTAGGAAACAACACAACACAATGAAAAATGTATAACTCACACAAGGTAGGCACACCACTATACAAATATCATCAATAACAATGTCCTCGGGCCATCACAAGTCATCACACATCATCCCCGACATAGAACACCTTGTCTCGCCACGTGCGCAACAATAAAACAAATGCCTGCCTTGTCTTGCCGCACGCGCATAATGATATTATTTCCACCTGGTCTCGACACATGCGCAAACCCGCATATATAGCCCGCTTTGTCACACCGCATGTGCAAATATCAATAATAACAATAGCACAGACAACTCACGTGCGAACACCCCGACAATCCTTTTAAAATACCACGTGTGCCAAAAAATATAACAACACAATATAATGACTTTCACCACATGTGCCCATATGCACAATATTTCCTCAAACCAATTCCAATACCATAACCACACATAACCCTCGGCTCAACCACACTGAGTACAACAATAACAACAAATATTATCAGAAACATCATACTTAGGGCTCGAAGAAGGATAAAAAGAATTAGGACAGCCATCCCAATGGCCACCTTGACCAGCACATATATTACAAATATTCCACGAAAAGGATTGAGATTGTACGCACAACTCGCTCCCGGGGATATTCTGATAATTTTTTTACTAGTGGGGTCCTCCACAATATGGACAAGGATCATCAAAATAAGAATAAGTATCATTCGAACAATTTACATTCCAAGATGCCATGTGAAAGTAAGTAAAAGAAAACAAAATACTAATTAAATAAGAAAATTAAAAACTTGAACAAAAATAAATTAAAAGCTTAACTTAGATAAACAATGAATAACTAAGTCCCCGGCAACATCGCCAAAAACTTGTTGATTCCCCAGTACACGCAAGTATACGTGGCTGTCAAGTAATAAAGTGACTCGAAAGTCGAATGTCGAACCCACAAAGACTTAGATTAACCGTTAACTAAGCAAACTAAAATCAATTTACTGTTCAAGATGTTCAAGAGTTTAACTTTTTTATTACAACTGCTATTGCAAAATTTAAACATGTAGCCAAGGGAGATATAAATTCCAGGGTCGTGGTCGGTTTATCAATCCTATTGAGTTCATAATTACACCTGTTAATCCAAATTATCTATGATTGCTAGTTGACCTGATCGTTTATATAAATAATATGTTCCCACAATACTATCCGTCAATCCATAATATATCAACCCTACATTCCTATGGTTTTGAATCTATCATGAGCGAATATAATACGGTATTCAACTAAGCAAGATTGTTAGGTATATTCATATTCTAACCGCGAAATCTTTCCCCGAGCCACAGGTTCAGAAACAAGCTCTCTCCAGTTCTACTCTAATCTAAACACGGCTTTCCCAAGCATAGCATAGATAGTAAATAGAACTCAACTACTGGCCAAACAATTAAGCAATTATGCACAGAATTAGAAAAACAACCAAAGACGATAACTCGAATTAACGGTAATATAATCAATAAACTTCAATATTCATGACAACCACAACCCTAGAATGCGGAATTTAGCTCCACATAGCCATGATAGCAAAACAACAAATCATCAAGAAAAAATAAAGATTACTAAATTTGATGGAAGAAAGATGGAATCTGATGAATTCCGGCCTCTATGGTGGCTCTGTGCTCTCCCTCGGTCCAATCTCAGGTCTCCCTCTCTAAAAATGGTGTTTAATGATTATTTATATGTGTAGAGAAAAGACATAAATGAAATAACCAAGTCCAAAACCAAAACCAAAAAGGAGACAAAATAGACTTAAAACTCAGACCATGCGTCGCCACACGAAACGCGCGATGAACCTCGCACTGGACCTCGCGTCGCGAGGCAAAACGCGAGGAGAATTGCTCGCCTCGCCTGCTGCTCTTCGTTTACAATTTTGATTTCTTTGGTTAGTGCTAGTTGCCTAACTTTTCTTCCCATAATTTCTCGTACTTTTCCTTTCTTTTTCAATTTGCAATTCTATGTTATAGCCTTCATGCCCTCGATCCGACGGTCCTCATTCTCCCACTTGGCAAGCTGCTACTGTGAACAACAAAGTAAAGGATGCTTCCAGAAACCTTCGAAAACAATAAGGGATTAGCTCAAGGAGTACTAAAAAAGGTGCTAATGGCAGTGGGACTCCTGCAGGTGATAAGAAGCTTAAAAAATGAAGCCCATTTTTTTTGAAATCCCACTATAGTAATGCCTGGTGACTATTGGTATGTTTAGTCGGGCGGCGGACGTTAGGTCACCTATTTTGAGTTATGGACAGCAGCGGGAAAGGAGTCTATCTATCTGCTTAGCTATCTCGTTGAATCAGTCTTTTTCGCCACATAGCGTATAACGGGAATCGAACCCCCTCCGCACTAAGGGAAATGACTCTCGATTGAGAAAAAACTTGCCACCTTTTTTGTATCCATTTCGCGGATTCTATCTTTCTGGAAGCTACCTCCCCTCTCTCTTTATGCACTTGCCTAGAAGGCTTAGGTGTCCGTGGGTAAGCAACCGCTGCTTATCGATTAATAGAGCCAGCTCCACGTCCGAGCCTTAGAATAGAACAAGACATTTGAATTCTAGCGCACTAGCCTTAGCTAGACTCCTGCTTCAAGTGCTGATTTGAATTTCTTAGTTGAAGGAGTGAGAATAGGCCTAAGGGAATAATCAATCCTGGGGTTCCTTTTGTCTCACCATTGGCTTCATTGGGATCATTTTCTAAGTATAGGAAGCAGAGAGGTTGCTAGTAGGTTTTTCTAAGTCCCTCCGTAGTCCTGCCTTTTTGTTTTCTTCAACTTCGTGGTAATGAAACGTCTTTCTTTTGTTTTTTTCATAATACTAAACTTCAATCATTGTCCAATAATTAAATAATTATGAACCATTCTTGTAATATATAAAATACACATAAAATCTTTAGTTCGCTCACAATTTCATCTCCAAAATAACTACACATAAAATAAACTCAATTAAGCATACATATAATACAATTTAGCATTAAAGCACATAAATGTAAGGTAAGTAATGCACTAAAAATATACAATTATAACCAAACATCAACGTAGAAAAAGTATTTTCTTTCATTTCAATAAAACGGGTATTTTCTTTTCATGATGTAGAAAAAGCATTTTCTTTCATTTCAATCTTTTGATGATATAGAAAAAATATTTTCTTTCATTTCAACAAAATGAGTACTTTTTTTACATGTTATAGAAAAAGTACTTTTTTTTTCAACCAAAAAAGAGTAATTTCAACGTTGTTTTTGCGTAAAAAAATAACGCAACGCATTATTTCCTTTGGGTTTGTATGAATTTTTAAAAGAATAATTAAATTCTTGAAAATTAATAAAGTCCTGAAAACAACATTTTCTTTCGTACCAAACACACCCATTGCACTTTTTATCCATGGTTTTGCAATTAGAAGGAAAGATTGAAACTTTGTTTGCAAAAAATATGAATTGCCTCAACTTGAATTGATGATGCTAGTGCAGCTAAACCAGATACAAGCTAGTCCATTTCAACTTTATGCATCTTATGATCTTGATTGATTCGTACCGAGTAACTATTATTACCAAATAACTGAGCTCTTTCTTTATTTTTACTGCCTGAAAACCCACTCATTCAGTCAGGAGTTATAAGACTTCGAACTTCAGTTTTGTTATGATGTGGTGTGCTTGAGCTCGAGCTTCCAGCTGGATGCTGGTAATGATATTCAAGTCTGCACCTTTTTGTGTTCAGCATGTTGGGCGCCATGGTTAATTCTGGTGAAAAGAGGGTATAAAAATCAGAGAAGAAAGGATAAATTCCAAAAATGAACATATAAGAGCTAAATCTGCTCTACAGGTTTCTTGGACAAAGAGGAAAAGATACCACTTGCGGAATGAACACTAGCAAACAATATGGCACTGCAAAAAGTAAAGGATTTATTAAGAAACTTCTATACAGTCAAACATCTCTATAACAGCCTCGTTTGTTAAGAATATTTTTGGATGTTATAGCGAGGTACTGTTATAGAGAACATATATTATAACATAACATAAAAATTAACTTTTATAGAGAAGTGTTGTTATATAGGGATGTTATTATAGAGAGGTTGACTGTAGTAGTATGGAATTAAGCACAAATCCCACAAGAAATAGGGAAGTCAGAAACCTTTTTCCGGAAGTTAAAATCTTCAACTTGAACCGACATGGAACTGAATGCTTTTCCTATTTGAGGACAATAAGGCTAATAAAGATAACTTATAAATTTGTCAAACATGCTATGAACTAGAACTTGTGTCAGTATTTTGATTGCCATAGTTTGACCAGGTACTTTTATTATCACAATTAGGATCATAACCTTTCCTAGCAATGGAGTTTCAATACCCATTAGGTGGTGGAGTTTGGTTAAATCTTGGTCATTAGACCACCAAAACCAAAGCCATTGCAGGAACCTACATGCGTTAATTTCTATTTTACTCTCCACTAGTGACCAAGGGCGTCTTTTCCAAAGTGAAAGCATAGGTAGAGGCGAAGCTAGGATTTGAATCTTATGGGTTCGGAATTATAATCCTTCTAAGTTACTCGGTTCTAAATTAATAATTTATACTTATTCATTGAATTTCTTAATGCAAATATAAGGTTTGAACAAAAGCTATAGGGTTCGACCGAACCCGCAATCATCACTGTAGCTCCGCCCTTGAGCATAGGTGTCTTGCTATTGGAGTCACGCTTATACGACGTTATCTTTTTTTAGTTAGTTGGTGAAGTTGATACATCTTTTCCTTCAATCTAGCTAACTTCATTTATTTCATGTTCACCTTCGATCGTTCACATAATTAAAATGTTAATCACCAGTCGTGCGGTACAGCCTATGATTACAACAACAACAACATACCCAATATAATCCTACAAGTGGGTCTGGGGAGGATAGTGTATACGCAGACCTTACCTTTACTTTGTGGAGATAGAAATATTGTTTCCGTAGACCCTCGGCTCAAGGACAAAATGAAAAGGAGCAGTAGCAATAAGCAATAACAACATCGTTATATAAACAACAACGGTATAGTAAAATAACTGAAGCAAAAGAAATAACAGGTAAGAATATAGCTCTACGAACAGGAAAATGAAAAAAAAAACTACAAGACTAATACTAGTGCCATTAGGATGACAAAGGAATACACCCAACTACTTCCTAACCTTCTATTCTAATCATCGACCTCCATACCCTCCTATCTAGGGTCATGTCCTCAATAAGCTGAAGTTTTGTCATGTCCTGCCTAATCACCTCGCCTCAATACTTTTTAGGCCTACCTCTACCTCTCCTCATGCTCACCACAACCAATCTCTCACAACTCCTCACGGGGGCATCAGTGGCTCTCCTTCTCACATGCTCGTACCATCTTAACCTCACTTCATCCATTTTGTCATCCACTAGGGCCACGCTTACCTTATCCCGAATAACTTCATTCCTAATCTTATCTCTCCTGAAATGCCCGCACATCCACCTCGGCATCCTCATCTCGACTACTTTCATCTTTTGGATATGAGAGTTCTTAAATGGCCCATATAACATAGTCGGTTTAATCACCACTTTGTAAAACTTATCTTTAAGTCTATGCGGCACATTCTTATCACACAAAACACCAAGCCTCCGTACACAGCTTAGAGTAGATTAATTCATGTGCAAGGCACAGAACAAGTATCAGTTTGCAACGAGAGAAACTTATCCACACATGGTGTTTAAACCAAACCATGTGAATTTACCGCAGTTGAGAATAACTTGAGATGAGAATACACACAAATTAACTATAGTTAAGAGATAAATGTGTATAAAAGACATATCTCGTACATTCATTGATATAGTGGAAACACCGGGTGTGCGAGTTTTCTCTGCTTGCTATTATTTAAATCCATGAAATACCACCATGTATCCTCAAAAATCCAACTCTTTAATTGATGAAACCATTTCTCTTGTATGGGCGGGGTGGGGGCGGGGAGGAGAAAGGTGCGGGAGATTCTTTAGGCTGTTCACGCAGACTGTATTTTGTAACATGATAGTACAACAACAAACCCAGTATAATCCCACATAGTGGGGTTATACGAGACTAGTGTGTATGCAGCCTTACCCCTACCTTGTGGAGATAGAGAGGTTATTTCCAATGTAACGTGATAGTAGCTTCTGGAAAAAAGAAAAAAAAAAGAATAAATACGAAAACCATTCCTTAGAAGGCAGTGGAGCTGGCTAAAAGTGAATTCTCATAATGCTGCTGAATTAGTTAACAAAATCACAAGCAGAGTTTTCCAAGGTAAAGAAAACACAGCAGCTATTGAAAAAATTACTGGAAAAAGATGACAATTATCTACAAGCCATTCTATTGTAGTAAATAAATCATAAACAGAAATTAACAAGCTTCTTCATAAAATAGCTTCTTTGAACCTTTGTCATCTTAATTAGGATAGAAATAGGATGAACCACTAACCCGATATATATCTTTACGGTCTTTGTAGTGATTGATCTTGACAATTATACATTCAAAGAGGCATACAACATAAAATGAATTCTGTTTTTAAAGCAGCTAGATAACAGTTTTAAAGTCAAATTGCTTAAAAAAAGTACGCACAGAAGTGGCCAAGACTAATTTTTACCTGAGTTTATTGAGACCAGTGTCATGATTCAGAGAAGAGTAAAAACATCTAAATCTATTTCTTTTCAAGATTGTGTGTGCTCAAAATTGAACTATTCTTTTCTTTAAGACATTGTGTGTGCTCAAAATTGAACTATTCTTTTCTTTAAGACGCCACCATTCTATAATGCTGAATTAATTCAATCTACAAATCCAGGTTCTTTCCTTCATTTAATACAGTTAACTTTTCTTTGGGATCGAAGAATTACCATCAAAACATACTTCAAGGACAAAAGAACTACCATTCATAAAACTCTAAGGGTTCATTTTATTGGATCAAATATGAGGACCAAATAAAAAATATTATACAAAATACACTAAAAATGACTAAAAAATCATGAAAAAAATGATGATATACCTGAGTACAACATCATCGCAGAATATTGCATCAAGCAATACCGTAACCATCAGTATCCTTGCCTAACATAGGAGATACAAGAGACTCCATGAAAGATCTAGTTCTTTCAAACTTAGCAGTTATTCCACCAACCTTCATATCCCTCCACAGATCCTCTTTCATGTTGTAGACAATCAACTTCTCTCTATCGACATTCAATACAACATCATCATCACTAATTGAACAAAATGGCACCAAACCATGCACTAAATCCAGTCCAGCAATCCTACGTTTGGTCCAAGACTCCTCAACCCCATATTTTTTCATCATCCAAAACTCAATTTTGTTTTCTTCTGTATCATTCAACAACATACAAAGACACCCTCTAAAAGCCACAAGATCACAAAGCACAAAATTATTGTCATCGAGTGCATTAGGTACTGGCAGCTCCAAGAATGTCTCATCATTTAAATCAAAAGCAACAATTACAGAGGAATAATAAGGAGATTTCCTAGCCAACCAATGCAAAGCCCCATTTACTAAAACCCCAGAACCGCCAATAGGAACTCCATGATCAACAGGTAGCTTCCCATGCCTCCTCCATAGACCCATTCTAACAGAGTAGACATCAACAAAAATATTGTCTAAATCCCGTTTATATCGAGAAAGCGTAACCACCTTATAGTCATCACTAGCAAAATCATACCCTAGACCACACATGCTAAAGATACCAGGCACAGGAAGAGCCAAATGAAAGTTTGGAATTCTATGGTACTTTAAGGTTGTGGGGTTGATTAAATATTTAATATTTTCCGCATTCTCCACCAAGACCAAGCCATTAGATGAGCCAACAACTTTTACCCAGTTGTGTGAGAGCTGCGGAAAATTAAGGTTTCTTGAAATGGCATTTTGGGGGTTTTGGTTAAACGTGATAGTGTGAAGAGCGGCAGAACTAGATACGAAAATGAGTTTCGCATCTTCTTTATGGGAATGGATGGTGTGGTGAAATTTGATGAATTGTGGGTCTGAGAGAAAATTGAGCCACTGTTTTGACACGCATCTGAACTGGCCTATGGCTTTTGCAGGCAGCCGGGAGAGTATATCAATGATGATTTCTTGGGGTAGGTATTCAGCTTTGCTCATCGCCATGGTTGAATTTGGAAACTATGGAGTCTCTGCGTATGTCTGTCTGACTAGGGCATAAAATAGGGGTCGCAAAATTAGCATGACCGTTAATAGCATTTTGTGAAAACTAGAAAAAGTTTTAATATTTCCTTTCAATTTGTTTAGTTGGAGTTTGGATAATATATGATTGAACTTTGGAGAAAAAAAAAGTACTCATATTTGAAGCAAGTTATATTTATTCATAAACTTATGATCTATCTATATATATATTTATAAATTGAGGGGTATTGGCAAGTGATGTGGCATGTTTCATTGGCCACGATTTGATTTTATCTTTTATCTCCTTTTTCCTACATTTCTTTTCCCTCTTTATTTTTTTCCGTAATTAAATCACATTTATGTTATTTCAACAGTTGGATCATTTTTTGAACGGTTGCCTTATTAATTTTTAAATAACTACACCTTAACGGTTTCTTCTTCCGTTATACAGTATATATTATGCAGATCGTTATGATTTATATATGTGCCTATCCGTTACTCCTTCCAGAATAATAGAGAGGCGAGCTCGAAGCTATTGCTTTGCCAAAGTCTTTCCAAATTTTTTAACTTGATTCGTAATGAACAAAAATTTATGCTGATGCTATTTTTATAATTTTGTTTATTGTTGGCTTGCCGCAATTTGGCTATATTCCTAGAATATGTAGTTCTAACACAAAGGAGTTTTTGACTCGAGCAATCTGATTTTCTTATCCAGGTTGTGACAAGCACTTTTTATCTCTCCGGTTATGTATTCCTGGGAAGTAGCGTTTGACATAACATATACATTAAACATAATCTCTAATAAAAGTATTTACTTACAATAGTTAAATTATGAGCATTATTTGAATAGGAAGAGAAGGCGAAATGGCTACATTACATAGTTTTTCCCCGTACATTAAATGTCAATGACTTTTCCCCAGTAGAGAAATATATTACTTGAGTATCTTTGTCATTACAAAATTCTCGTGGCCTATATCACTAGTTTAACATATTTAAATTTTTGTGAGTGAAAATCTTTATTTTACTTCAAATACGCTTCAAAAATTTTAAATATTTGATAATAACTTCATAGGGAAGATTGCAAATAGTGAAGATGGTCAAACCTTAACTTGTAAACAAATGCAGACCTAGAGTTTTAAATTTATGGATTTTGAAGTTGAACTATAGGAAAGGCAACTTATTGAATTCTAGATAAATTATTTATATATACATATTAAGTGAATTTTTTAATACAAATACATGATTCGGGTTAAAACTACTGAACTGTGATCAGAACGGTAGAAAAATAATTATTTTTTCATCAAAACCAAGCGTGTGTTAAAGCATTCACGTTTCCCATATATAAATCACAAAAGATGAAAAGGGCGTTGGGAATTCATTTGATCAGTTCTCAAAGTGGCTTCCACTTGTCTCGGCAATGCAAAATCCTCTGTGATCTGTGAAGAATACCTTTCTCTCGGGCTTGTCCCTCAGTTTATCCATTATCCCTGAGCTGCCATTGAAGCTCTTGGGCTGTGTTGTAACTTCAGATGCCAGCATGATCAAATGGAGTTACTCTCGAGCCACCTCAGAGAATCCATTCTTAAGGTGAAGAGATCAAAGGTAGTGTCTGAAATACCTGCTTATCGTGTTTTGTTGTATAATTTATATAATATAAGTAGGAAAGCATAACAATCTTAAAGTTCTGATGAGATGGGGTTTGGCAAAATCTTGGTCATTCACCACCAAACTAAAACCAAAACCATGGCAGGAAGCAGCATGCTGCGATAGGTGACGCTTCTCTTGATTTCGATTTTATTTTGCATTAGTTAGCTAGTTCAGTTCATTAGAATGATGGCCCGTCTAAGATTGGAGGTTGCAATGGCATGTAGCTTGTTACGGTCAGGATTCAGACTCATTTGCCTGAGAAATGCTTGGATAGAAATAAGCTAGTTCGGCATGCACTTCATGTAACGACCAGACCGATAGTTTTAAAAATTAGCGTCCTGTTCGGTGGTTTAAAGTCTCGAGTAGCCTCGTGTTATGTATTATGACTTGCGAGTGTGGTTGAGTTCGGTTCTCGGATGATTCAGGATTGATTCGGAAGGATGATCCTTGTTTTAGAAAGTTCAGTGGTAAGAGTTGACCATAGTTTGACTTTTGTGTAGACGACTCCGAAATGGTGTTATGATAATTTCAATAGCTCTGTATAGTGATTTTGGACTTACGCGTATGCCCGGATTTGGATTTGGAGGTCCGTAGGTTGATTTGATACATTTTGGCAAAAATTGAAAAAGTTTAAGTTTTGGAAGGTTGAGAGGTTTCACCGGGAGTTGACTTTGCCGATATCAGGTTCGGATTTCGATTCTGAGAGTTGGCTTGTGTCATTTATGACTTGTGTGCAAAATTTGATGTCAATCAGAATTGGTTTGATAGGTTTCAGCATTGATTGTAGAAGTTGGAAATCCATTAGTGCATTAGGCTTGAATTGGGGAGCGATTCGTGTTTGTGATATTGTTTGATGTGATTTGAGGCCTCGATTAAGTTTGTATGATGTTTTAGGATGTGTTGGTATGTTTGGATGGGGTCCCGGGTGGGCCTCGGGTAAGATTCAGATTGATTACAGATTGAGTTGGGCCTTGTTGAGCTGCAAATTTTTTGGGTGTCTAGTTTCCTTATACGCGTTCGCGAGAGAGGTCTCGCGTTCGTGAAGAGTATATGGGAGGCAGGTGAAGATTGTTCTTCGTGTTAGTGAAGAAGGCCTCGCATTCGCGAAGGTCTAGGAAAATTGTGCATCGCGATCGCGAGATAGAGCTCACGTCGCGTAGAAAGATGAGGCCGGCTTGGGCACCAGGCCTTAAGTTTTGTTCGCGGTCAGGGTGACGCGTTCACATAGGAAAAGCTCCGTGAAGCATCGCGTTCGCGAGGGAGCCTTTGCGTTCGCGTAAGAGGATTTTTGGGCAGTTGAGTTGTGTGCTTCGCGAAGGGCAGCATATATTAATTTCATAATCGAGCGTTTGAAACTATTTTTCATATTTTGAGCTAGAAACCTCGGATTTGGGCGATTCTTGAAGGGGTTTTCAAGGTGTTAATTGGGTAATTGATTTTAACTCGGTTTTGGTTGTTATACATGAATCTATCATTATTTTTACCATTTAACTAGTGCTTTAAGTTAGAAATTTGAGAAAAATTGTGAAAACTTCTTAGACTAAATTTTGGAGATTTGAAAGTCAATTTGAAGTCGGATTTGATTAATTCTTGTATGGTTGGACTCGTTATCGAATGAGTGTTCGAATTTTGTAATTTTGATCGGGTTCCGAGACGCGGGTCCGAGTTGACTTTTTGAGTTGACTTTTTTATTTCTCTTTCAAGATCGAAGGTTTATTATCTGGAATTATTTTCTATGATTTTTATTTATGATATTAAGTTATTTTGGCTAGATTTGAGCCGTCCGGAGATTTTTTCACATGAGAAGGTCATTTTAGAATATCGGTCTAGTTTCTTTGAGGTAAGTATCTTGCCTAACTTTGTGGGGGGAACTACCCCTTAGAATTTGAGTCGTTAGTGCTATTTGTGTCATGTGAAGGCCGTGTACGCGAGGTGACGAGTACGTACTCGGGCTTAATTGTAGAAATTTGACCGTGTTAGACTCTTAGGTTCTTATGCTCATTAAAAATGAAGTTGTCTTATCATGTTAATTTCTCCATTTGCTAAATTCAATCTTACGTGTCTTAATTGGAGTTGATTGATTCACGTTCTACCTTGTTGCCAAATAAACTCTTATGTACCTTAATTGATGTTGTTACCTCTTTTATTGCCATGCTGTCTCTTTCCGTAATTGCTCAACCTTAGTTGAAGTTTTTGTTATTCCTTCCATTGTTGACTTATCCGTATTTGGAATCATTGTTACCTGTTATCTCTCTTATCGTCGAGTTGTGCTTATTTGGAAACATTGTTACATGTCACCCCTTCAATTGTTGAGTTACTCTTATTGGATATCGTCGTTACACATTATCTCTCCCCTTGTTGAGTTGTTCTTGTATGAAACCATTATTATTTGTCGTGCCTTTCATTGTGAGCTCATTCTTCCGTTTCTTTGTGTTCTGTAATTCTGGTGTTGGATTTACTTGTCGTACTCTCGTGTAGGAACAAAGTGGAGAATGTGGAGTATGATGCTCATATAATGGATATGATGAGGCAAATAATGGAGCAAACTCAATTTTTAAGGGAGCAAACTCATGAACGTCGAAAAGAGATGGAAAATCTCAAGGCAATAAATAAGAGAATGAAGGCCAAAATAGAAAAATGGGTTGAAACATTCGATGATCAACAAGTTGCAGCCTTAGTTGATAGTCAGGAAGAGCTTCAAATTCGAGAAGAGTGAGTTCCAATAAGAGAAAAATTTCAAAGAAGATGAGATTTTGAGCCAAACTTGGCTAATGGAACAAGCTAAGCGATTTGAAATGTATGAAGCTCAACATGAGAAAATTACAGATGAGATAAGAGACTTAATAGAAGGGAGAGCTGAACTGGGACAAGAGATCAAAAAATTTGGTACTGCTATTCACGACTTGGGAGCTCAATTGATTGCAAAGGTTGATGCGTCTAACGCCCAACAAAATAGTTCTGAATTGTGTGAAACTGAAAAAGAGATTATACGCCAAATTGAGGAGCTAAAAGCGGAGAGTTAATCATTCGACCGTACTTTTATTAATGATGTCCATGTTGAGGGAAGCACTCTAGAGTCATGTGAGGAAGTAGATAATATTATATGTGAAGACTCTAGTCTGTGTACATATGAGGATGTAAAGAGTGATGAAATTCTAGATTTGGGGCGTACTGGTCCTCATTCCATGCATTTTTCAACATTGTGTTTGGATGATGACATGGAAATCGAGTCATCTGAGCCTTTGGAGGAGCCAATGGACGAGGAACGGGGTGCCTATGTTCTTGAATGTGTTGTGCCAAAAAGCAAAAATTATATTCCTCATCTAAAGGTCAAGAAGTGTAGAGCGAAAATTTTATTGCTTGGCCTGGTTTTCTTTGTAGCCCCACCGAAAGAGCATAGCCACAGACTGGATGCCCAGTTAGGGGTACAATTCATAAGTTCGAGATGGAGACAAAAAGTGCTTCAAGTCATGCCGTGACGTTAAATCAGGCGCTTGTTGGGAGGAAACCTATCTTTACTGCTTTCTTTTATTTTTTATTTTTATCTTATTATTGTTGTAGTGTCTGTTTTTATTTTGTAGGATTATAAGCATATGAGGAAAAGCCATTGAAAGAGTGCAAAAGTGAGCTAGATGGTGAGAACTAAGTGTGGGGTGACTACACAAAGGACCATGCCTGGGGGAAGTCTGAGTACCCGTGAGCCGCTATTACTTCGGCCTTTGGCCTTTCAGGGAGTTTCTTGTCCACCTTCATTATTGTTTTACTTTATTTGTGCATTGGGGACACTGCACTCTTTAAAGTATAGGGTGGGAGAATTCTCTAAATAATTAGTAGTAGGATGTCAGAAAAATGTTAACTTTTTATTTTTATTTACGTAGTGGTGTAGTATTTTAGTAGCTTAATTTAATTTTTTTAAAATCGAAAAAAAGGTAGAAAAATTGGACTATTCCCGACGATCGATCTCCTAGACAATTTTCTAGAGGGAGTTAAGTATAAAGAAAAAGGACAAAAAGATTTTCTTTGTATGTAGTGTAGTAATTCCCCTTTGGATTTTTTTTGTGCCTCGGTTCTTTTTCATGGGATGTAGTTTGAACCGGGTAGTAGTTTTTTCTTTTATTTTTAATTTTTTTAGGGTAGGACTTAGGAAAAAATGGAGGAAGAAAGATGAGTTTTCTAGGCGCCCTTGACTTGTTTAATAGTAGCATATTTAGTCTTTGGCATGTGTACTATCTTCCCTATGTGCTAAAATTACTTATGTTGCCTTGGTTATTTGGATAACATATTTTGTGATGCCTATGTCTCATTTTCTTGACTTATGTTCACTTTGTGCTTAATGCTTAACATCTCGTGGCTCCGTGAATATTTGCATTAGTTTGAGAGTTGGAATGAAACCGTCCTTAGTAAGTCATGTGCCATGTGTGGTGAGATTTTTGTATAGTCCATGTTATTGTGCTTGTGTCTAGAACTTGCCCGGTAGGTGAGTCGAAGCGAAATTTTAGGTGATACTCGGTTTGAAAAATAATTTTAGGCTATCTTTGTTCTTTTTGAGTTTAATGTTTATCACAAATAAAATATATTTCTAGTTAACCATTGAGCTTATAGACTTTTATTTGGCACCCACATTACAAGCCTAAACCTCTTTTGTTCTAAATTGACATTGTTTGAATTTGTTTTACCTCTTAAAGCACTTTAATTATGAGACGAGCGCTAAAATGAGTAAGAAATGACTAAGTGTGGGGTGGCTTTTGAGTGGAACCAGTGAATGAAAGAAAGGTGCACTTGTTTTGTAAGAGAATACACCACTAGTGGAAATTGCAAAAGAGAAAAAGAAAATTTTTTTTTAGATGAATAAATTGATATTTTATTCTTGCTAGTGGGAATGAATTAAAATAGTGCTTAAAGAAAGATGGAACATTGTTATGGATGATTTTAGTTGTGAAATTAAAATTGCGATTGAAGAATTTGCACTTACAATTGATTATGTGATGTGTTAAAGTGATTAGGAGGGTTAGCCAATATTCCTAAATATATCCTTCCCGTCCCTTAGCCCACATTACAACCATAGGAAAGTCCTAATTGATTTTAGACTGAGTGAGCCTACTGTTACACCATGTGCGTCCCAAGGAGACGTAGTG
Organism: Nicotiana tomentosiformis; assembly: GCF_000390325.3. NCBI lineage: Eukaryota > Viridiplantae > Streptophyta > Magnoliopsida > Solanales > Solanaceae > Nicotiana > Nicotiana tomentosiformis. Next base: position 35,126,947 of record NC_090820.1, on the reverse strand, counting down.
AATATAAGACTTGTTAATCATGATTTAAATAATTTTAAAGTCATAATATGACTATATATGATATTTGGATAGAAAATATGAAGTTTGGGAAAAATCGGATTAACGTTGCGGAAAAACCGATTAAGGATTTGCCTTGTAATAAAGATTTTTGATAAATAAATTTTGTGTGCTATATGAGGTTGTTTTGGGACATATTATATACCTAATTGTAGGTCTTGGAATTTAGTTTCCAATGCTCTAAACCGTTCTTTCATACGGCACCCGGATAAAAAGTTATAAGCGTTGGAAGAAGGACCAATGCGAGGATGCTAAGTAGCACCTTTTGACTTATCAAACAAAAATGGATATTTATATCCTTATCTCGTTTCTTTCATCAATTTTCCATAACACACAACCAAATAAGACCCCTAACTTTACTCTTAAGCTCTCTGCAAGAGCTTCAAACAAGCTTATCATCCCGGGTACGAAATCAAGATGCGATAACATTAAAACGATCCCTACGACGTAAGTATCGCTATATCGCTTATCTTTTTTTTTTTTTTTTTTTTGTAGTTTGAGTTTTTAAAGGTACTTCATAGTTAAGAAAACGTGTACTTTCTGTATTTAAGTGCTTAAATATCAAGGAAGGTTGATAAATTAATTTCCTAATAGTTAGAACTCACGGGACGGTAATCGGAAGCCGTGAGTTCGAGTTATTTGACTTGTAGTGAACTGTTTTGTGGGATGTTTTATGTTGCCTTTGGGCTGTCTATTTTTCTACTGTTTAATGGAGTTTTGGATGATATATGGCGTGGAGAAATACCACATAATGACGGAATGGTTGGCTGGTCATTCATCGTTATATTTTTAAAGTTGTTTGACACTACTTTGGTTGTCGTTTTATGTATGAAGTGATTAGAGTGCGTGGGCTATTTTGTGGTATATTGTGATGGAGATAAGGTTAGAAAATGATGATTACATGTTTTTATTGTTGTATTATTGTTGTTTTTGGTATACGGTATTGGAGGAGGGCCTAGTTACAGGGGAGATGCTGCCCAAATTTACGTAAACGAGCTACTAGTTTAAGTTGCGGACTTAGCCTTTACTCAACACTGATTTTAAATCTCCTTATTCTATGGTAGATTGATTTGATTTATTTGAAGAATTGATTGGAAGGTATTAAGGACTCAATGGAGTTAAGGTATGTTAAGGCTATCCCTTCTTTCCTTTTGGCATGATCCATATGATACAAACGAAACGTGCAAACGCGAAACTTTCATAAATGACTCTATTTCATAGAAGTACTAGAGGTGTCTATGTTCTTGATTCCCAATGTGTCATATTATTATATCTTCTGTTCATGGGTATCAGAAAAATACGTAAGTTGCTAAAGTTTATCATAAGGCATATTGATCTTATGACATTCCGAGAAATCTTACTGACTTACTTCATTATGCATTGCATTCATTTATACGTGTACATTGACCCATGACCAGATGACGTTATATACACGTATATTATATGTATATCGGATTTGGAAAAATGTTATGGCGTTATATACGCACCACCACCTGATCAGCTGGTATACATTGATGATTTCGCCCACAGTGACTGAGAAGATATGATGGGATGCCCTCAGAGGCTTGATGATGTTATGTACGCATATACTTATGCATGGTATGGCATTTATACGTACATGCATGACATTATAAATATTTTCATGATTCACAGAGCTATTTAGACTTACAGGTTGAGTTCCTTACTCCATGTTTCTTTCATGCCTTACATATTCAGTACTTTATTTGTACTGACTTTCCCTTTGCTTGGGGATGCTGCGTTTCATGCCTGCCGGTCCCGATAGACAGGTTGAGAGTTCTTCTAGTAAGCTATCGGCTCAGCAGAAGGTGTTTGTGCACTCCACTTGCTCCGGAGTTGCCTATTTGGTCAGTATGATTTGAATATGTATTGATTGGTATGACGGGGCCCTGTCCCGACCTTTATGACATTTATGTACTCTTAGAAGCTTGTAGACAGATTATATGTATATGGATACTTGTATTGACTTATCGGCCTATGTCTTGAATATATAAATGATTATGTCAGCCTTATAGGCACGTATGTCACATATATAAATTTCAATATTATGTTGGGTCGTCCTATGTCTAGTATTCCCTTATGTTTTATTCTAGTTATCTCATGACGGCCTTTTCAGTTCATTTACTCATGATAGTATGATAAGAATGTTACATTGCATTGGTACTCGGTTGAGTTAGGCATCGGGTGTCCGTCGCGGCCCTACGGTTTGGGTCGTGACTAATGTGGTATCAGAGCAGTTCTGTCCTAGGGAGTCTACAAGCTGTGTCTAGTAGAGTCTTATTTATGGGTGTGTTATGCACCACACTTATAAGCAGGAGGCTACATGGCATTTAGGACTGTCACTCTTTCTTCTTACTCCAGATCGTGTGGTAGAGCTCAGTTGTAAGAAATTCAAACTCCTAAATTCTATTTTATTCGCTATACAATGACATCTACATCTAGAAAGACAGTTGGTAAGAGATTAAATGTGGTTGTGGAAGAGTTGAGTAAGAGGAACTCGATTTTGCATCATGCTCATGATGAGAAAATGTAAGGCCTTCAGTAGATTATGTGTGTACTACGACGTGCGAGCTTCTTGATAAAGAGCCCTAAGGCATGAATATCTATCTACCTCTATGGTAAAAAGCAACGAGAGAATCAGAAGGTAGATACAAGTTTCAACAAGTAAAAGAAGCTAGGTGAAGAAGGATACGAGGTACCCAGTTAGTGAAGATTATCTGTATTTACAATTCAGGCAGAGAAATATAAGCCTTCTGAGTTACTTTCAACAATAACAAAGATATATTCACTTGACAACACCCATTTCAGTTATGCCACGTGGGAGCTAACTTATATAATTTAAGAGAAGGATGGGATATCAACATCCGGCTAGGGTTAGATTAACCCAAAATTCTTGATGGATTGTTATCATTAGCTCACATTTTCGAGGGATATTACAAACGTGGTAATGGTTCTCCTTGCGAGACACCCAGACGGTGCACTCTAGAATAGTACAATCAGAGATGAATACTAGAATGTTCAGAAATTTCAGAAGATTGGCATTGGAATCTTAGAAGGGATAAATATTTACCTTTGTATGGCTCTCGTCCATAGTAAAGAGAGAGTGTTAGGCGACCCGAATAGCCAGTGAGTTGAATCAAGGGGGGCTAAAAGTGAAAGAATATTTTGAAGAAGTTTTCATAATAAGGTGATAGACAGAAATATTAGCAGGAGAATAAGAAAAAAATGAATGAAGCATTATGAGTAAGATGTGATAAATGGATGATAGCGATAAATCAAAATATGATAGGACTACAGATTCTATAGTCAAGTGAAGGAAAAGACAAGAAGTTATGGGCCTTGAGACAATAAAAGAGTATAAGCCATAAAGTCATGTCCCCATTTCGAGAAATGAGTTGGTGAATCATACGTGATTATCAGAAGGAAAAGTTAGACCCCCGAGTAATAGAAATTAGTATGGGCTAGTGAATAAGATAATCTGAACATGAATTCGGGACCAAACGATTTGATAATAGTTGACATCATGAAAATTTCAGAGATCGTGTTCTGGTGATAATTGAATGGATAACAGATGAATAACCTTTAAAGGTCATTCAGGAAGACGCTTCCCTAAAATAAGCGCTGTGAGCAGAGTTAACCTTAAGGGATTAAGTGTGCTAGTTACACTTGGTGTCACCTTTGTATGTAAGAAATTAAATTATCCCTAATACAGAAGGGTTACCGCAAGGCAAGTAAGAGTCTGTGAAGATGTGAAAAGACACCAAATATGAAGAGGTGAAACATTTATAGGTAAATCTTCATAGCAATAAATGTTAGTACTCCCCTAAAGGGGGAAGATGGTGTGATATGGTATTAAGTCGGAGTTATATAGTTAAGGTAACTATGGAATAGTAAAGGAAAAATGTGGTAGAAAGGCGAAAGGAATGGGATTGCATTTATTCAGATCCTACGGATATGATACGACTCCAGAACATTATGTAAGCATGATGACGGGGAGAGGCAGTAAGGGTTCCATCACTAGATGTTATTGATAAATAAGTGCAAATGAACACTGGATACATAAGGAGCTAGTGTGCAGGATAAGTTAAGACAAAAGATATAACCCAAGAGAGATTACGCATAATATAGATATGAGAATGGACTAACGTGTAGTTAGTAGTTGATTCAGGAAGAGACTAGCCATGGCTAAACAAGAGGATATAGAAAAATCAGCAGGTTGTGCAAGATAAACATAGTGAAACCCAACATAGGGAATTCAGTCTTGCAAATATGATGACATCGTAATCCTTGAGAAATATTTAGATAGGAGTTGGGGATGTACAGTCAAAAATTTCAGTCCAGAATCAACCTTACGAGCACAAGGACGTAGAGGTAAGTAATTAAGGATAATTATAGGTGAGTAAGAACGTCCAAAAAAAAAAAATCTTTCGGGTATACGATGTAATAAGCTCTCAGCTTTACAGGAGTCAAAGGGTCTCTCTTAAGTACTACAAAGAAAGGCTAGCTGAGGGAATAAGGAAGAAGGCTTCAACTTAAGCATAGTGACATAAGGAAGAAATGGTCTTGTAACAATAGTCTCACAACAACATTGTATGCACTCCATAAGAAAGTGGCACCTATCGTGGCTAATGAGCGGGAAAAAAAATAAATCAAAAGATGATATTTGAGATCATATGAGTTACAGGAAATTCCAGTATTTGTGGGCAATGATATAAGCCATGTATTTATGCAACAAGTGGCAGATCGACCATGAAAAGTAATTGCTTATGTTTAAAGACAACTAAGAAAGCACGAGAAGAATTATCCGACCCACGATTTAGAGTTAGCTGCGGTGATTCATGCACTAAAGATGTGGAGGCACTATTTATATAGTATTCATGCTAATATCTATACGGATCATAAGATCCTTCAATATATCTTCAATCAAAAGGAATTGAATTTACGCCAAAGGAGATGGTTGGAGCTACTGAAAGACTATGGCATTGATATTTTATACCATCCGGGGAAGCCGAATATAGTAGCCGACGCCCTCAGCCGTATATCTATGGATAGCCTGTCATATTTACAGCCAGAGAAGTGTGGGATAGCCCATGAGATTCATCAGCTAGCTAGTCTTGGAGTTCGATTACTGGACTCAGGTGATACCAGAGTTACTATTTCGGAAAAGGCAACACCCTCTTTAGTAACTGAAGTGAAGGAACGCCAGTATGAGGATCCTTTGCTAGCTTGTTACAGCGATACATCCCTTCAAAAGAAGAATACACCATTCGAGATTACAGGAGATTGAGTCCTCAGATATCGAAGTCGATTATGTGTTCTAATGTGGCAGGGTTGTGCCGACAGGTTATGGGAGAAGCTCACTATTGTCGTTATTCTATTTATCCAGGAGAATGTATCATGATATCAGGAGAATATACTGGTGTGACGAAATGAAGAAAGATATAGCAGAGTTTGTTGCTTAGTGCCCTAATTGTCAGCGGGTTAAGATTGAGCATCAGAAACCCTGTGGATTATTACAGGCTATAAAGATTCTGACATGGAAATGTGAAGTGATTAATATGGATTTTATCATAGGCTTACCTCGTACCCAACGTAAGTTCGATGCTATATGGGTTATTATCGATAGACTTACAAACGCATCCCATTTTCTATCTGTCAGGACTACTTACCTAGCAGAGGATTATGCAAGGCTTTACATTAGGGAGATAGTATGACTTCATGGTGTCCCTATATCTATTATCTCAGATAGAGGTGCCCAGTTTACAGATAATTTCTGGAGGTCCTTCTAAAAAGTATTGGGGACTCAGGTAAGTCTTAGTACAATATTTCATCCCCAGATAGACGGTCAGGCTGAGCATACTATTCAGACACTGGAAGATATGCTACGGGCTTGTGTGATGGACTTCAGGGTAGCTGGGATAATCATCTTCCACTTATTGAGTTCGCATATAATAATAGTTATCATTCCAATATTCAGATGGCTCCATACAAAGCTCTTTACGGACGGAAGTGTAGGTCATCTATTGGATGGTTCGAGGTTGGGGAAACTAAGTTAGTAGGACCAGAGTTGGTACAACAGGCAGTTGAGAAGATTAAGCTTATACGGGAAAGGCTATTAGCAGCTCAGAGTCGTCAGAAGTCCTATGTAGATAATCGACGACGAGAATTGGAGTTTCAGGTAGATGACTGGGTATTCCTAAAGGTATCACCGATGAAAGGCGCTATGAGATTCGGTAAGAAAGAAAAGCTTAGCCCTCGGTACATTGAACCTTATAAGATCATATGCAGAGTAGGCCAGGTAGAATATGAGTTAGACTTGCCTTCCAACTTGGAGTCAGTACATCCAGTTTTTCACGTGTCTATGCTCCGCAAGTGTATTGGAGATCCTTCTAGAGTCGTTCTAGTTGACGATGTTCAGGTCACAGAGCAGCTATCATATGAGAAAGCTCCCATTGCTATACTATATAGACAAGTTCAGAGATTAAGAACTAAGGACATAGATTCAGTTAAAGTACTTTGGAGGAACAAGAATATGAAGGAGACTTTACCAACATTTCTATAGATTTCTAGGAGTTTAACATTCCAGGATGAATGTTTCTAAGGGGAGAAGTTTGTTACACCCTGTGACGTAATGAATATGAGACTTGTTAATCATGATTTAAATAATTTTAAAGTCATAATATGACTATATATGATGTTTGGATAGATAATATGAAGTTTGGAAAAAATCGGATTAAAGTTGCGGAAAATCCGACTAAGGATTTGCCTTGTAACAAAGCTTTTTGAGAAATAAATTTCATATGATATATGAGGTCTTTTTGGGACATAGTATATACCAAATTGAAGGTCTTGGAATTTAGTTTCCAATTATCTTAACCGTTCTTTCATACAACATCCGAATAAAAAGTTATAAGCGTTGGAAAAGAACCAATGCGAGGGTGCCAAGCAGCACCTTTTGACTTTTCAAACAAAAATGGATATTTATATCCTTATCTCGTTTCTTTCTTCAATTTTCTAGAACACACAACCAAATAAGATCCCTAACTTTACTCTTAATCTCTATGAAAGAGCTTCAAACAAGCTTATCATCCCGCGCACGAAATCAAGAAGCGATAACATTAAAACGATCTCTGCGACGTAGTATCGCTATATCCCCTCTTTTGTTTTGTAGTTTGAGTTTTGGAAGGTACTTCATAGTTAAGAAAACATATACTTTCTGTATTTAAGTGCTTAAATATCAAGGAAGGTTGATAAATTCGTTTCCTAATAGTTAGAACTCACGGGACGGTGATCAAAAGCCGTGAGTTCGAGTTATTTGACTTGTAGTTGACAGTTTTGTGGGATGTTTCGTGTTGCCTTTGGGCTGTCTATTTTTCTACTATTTAATGGAGTTTTGGAGGATAAATGTCATGGATAAACACCACATAATGACGTAATGGTGGGGTGGTCATTCGTCGGTATATTGTTTAAGTTGTTTGACACTACTTTGGTAGTCGTTTTATGTATGAAGTGATTAGGGTGTGTGGGCTATTTTGTGGTATATTGTGATGGAGATAAGGTTGGAAAATGATGCTTACATGTTGTTATTGTTGTATTCTTATTTTTTTGGTATACGATATTAGAGGAGGGCCTAGTTACTGGGGAGATGCTGTCCAAATTTACGTAAACGAGCTACTAGTTTAAGTTGCGGACTTAGCCTTTACTCAACACTGATTTTAAATCTCCTTATGCTATGGTAGATTGAGTTGAGTTGTTTGAAGAATTTCTTGGAAATTATTAAGGACTCAATGGAATTAAGGTATGTCAAGGCTATCCCTTCTTTTCTTTTGTCATGATCCATATGATACAAACGAAACGTGCAAGAACTTTCATAAATGGCTCTATTCATAGAAGTACTAGGGGTGCCTATGTTCTTGATTCCCCATGTGTCCTATTATTATATCTTCTATTCATGGGTATTAGAAAAATACATAAGTTGCTAAAGTTTATCATAAGGCATATTGATCTTATGACATTCCAAAACCTCTTACTGACTTACTTCATTATGCATTGCATTCATTTATATATGTACATTGAACCATGACCAGATGACGTTATATACACGTATATTATATGTATATCGGATTTGGGAAAATGTTATGGCGTTATATACGCACGACCACCTGATCAGCTGGTATACGTTGATGATTTCGCCCATAGTGGGTGAGATGATATGATGGGATGCCCTCAGAGGCTTGATGATATTATGTACGCATATACTTATGCATGGTATGACAATTATATGTACATGCATGACATTATAAATAATTTCATGATTCACAAAGCTATTCAAACTTACTGGTTGAGTTCCTTATTCCATGTTTCTTTCATGCCTTACATACTCGGTACTTTATTTGTACTGACGTCTCTTTTGCCTGGGGACGCTGCGTTTCATGCTCGCAGTTCCTGATAGAGAGGTTGAGAGTTCTCCTAGTAGGCTATCATCTCAGCAGAAGGTGTTTGTGAACTCCAGTTGCTCCGGAGTTTCCTATTTGGTCAGTATGATTTGAATATGTATTGATTGGTATGACGGGACCCTGTCCCGACCTTTATGACATTTATGTACTCTTAGAGGCTTGTAGATGGATGACATGTATATGGATACTTGTATTGCCTTATCGGCCTATGTCTTGAGTATATAAATGATTATGTCGGCCTTATAGGCTCGTATGTCACATGTATAAGTTTCTATATCATGTTGGGTCGTTCTATGTCTAGTATTCCCTTATGTTTTATTCTAGTTATCTCATGAAGGCCTTTTCGGTTCATTTACCCATGATAGTATGATAAGAATGATACGTTACGATGGTACTCGGTTGATTTATTCATCGGGTGCCCGTCGCGGCCCTACGATTTGGGTCATGACACCTACATTAGTAGAGATTTACATTAAGGGAAAACCTATGGTGCCAATTACATACATGCAACTTCTTTTTTGAGAGAGAGAGATTTTATTTGATATATTTGAGTCCTTAAAATATATTTGATCATTTGATTTGAATGTATGGATTCAACTTACTCTCTTGTTCTTGTTGTAAGGGCACATGGTTTCACAAGGGATAGGTAATGTTATTAGACTTCTCTTTATGATGTTGGGTATTCAAGCCATGAGTGCATTGTGACATTGAGCTGGTTTTTGAGGCTAAGATTGTTATGATCATGTTGTCTTTGTTTGAATATTTGTGAAGTATGGCATAAGAAAAGGGAAGTGTATGTGATTGCATATGCTAGAGTTTAATTGTTGCTATCAACCATGGTCATTGGTGTAGTGTGCTTCAAATGTGGTAAATATAAAGTGTGGGGTTGACTCGAGGACGAGCAACATTTAAGTGTGGGGTTAGTGATGTTTGGTTATAATTGTATATTTTTAGTGCATTACTTACCTTACATTTAGGTGCTTTAATGCTAAATTATATTATATGTGTGCTTAATTGAGTTTATTTTATGTGTAGGTATTTTGGAGATGAAATTGGGAGCGAACTAAAGATTTTATGTGTATTTTATACACTACAAGAATGGTTCATGATTATTTAATTATTGGACAATGATTGAAGTTTAGTATTATAAAAGAAGACAAAAGAAAGACAATTGCAAATTGAAAATGAAAGGAAAAGAACGAGCAATTATGGAAAGAAAAGTTAGGAAACTAGCACTAACTAAGGGTGGCATGTGGGCCGGTCCAGGCCCGGGACCGCGGACCATGTGGGCTTCTGGGCCTAAACGGTCCTTAACCGGTTAGAACCGGGACCGTGGAGGTGGGCCGGTCTTCTGGGCCGGTCCTTCACAAAAAAACCGCAAGACCGGGACCGTTTGAGACCGGGACCGGACTGGACCTTGGCGGGCCTAAACAGTCCCGAACGGTCCCAACAGTCAGAGTTTTTTTTAAAAAATTTTTGCCCATTTGGGCATCTAAAAACTAGCCGTTTGGTCTGCCAAAATAGCCGTTGGCTATTTGCAAAATAGCCATTTAACCCCCAAACTTTGTTTTAACTCCAAACTTTTTATAATTACACTTTTTCCCTATTTTCAACTATAAATACCCCCTTATTCTTTTATTTTTCTCACAAAATTATCAATCTCTCTCTAATTTTCTTCTATAATTGCTACTATTGCTTACTTTATTGTTACAATTTGTGAAAAAATTATGAAGTTGGTAAATTGAAGTCTTCAAGTCTTCAACGATAATCAATTTTCAACAAGTTGTTCGTTAATTCGGTAACTCGTTCCAACTCTTAATTTTTAATATTATAGTTTTGTTTGTTTTATTTATTTTTTATTATTTGATTAATTAAGATGACTTCCTTAGAAAAAATATTTTGGTAAAAATAAGGGAAAATCCAAGACTGGCAAATCTAGTGGCCAATCTGTTCCTCCTCCATTTCCTCCGGCTCCCCGACCCAAACTCCATACCCGTCCTATACCTGCTATTCTTGATAGTGATAATAGGAGGTCCTCAATTTTGGTATGAAATTGTTTATAATGGTTTAGCACTTGAAGAAGAGGAGTTGTCTAAACTTCCGGAAGCAATAGTCTCAACTAAAATAAATGCTCAAACTATTTATAATGCTTATCAAGTTATATTAGATCAGGCTAGACCAAATGTTCCAACTCCTTCTTCTTCTGATTCTCAATAATCTAAAAGAACTGCGGGAGTAAGAGCACTTAGTGCTTGGGCGGAGTTCAGGGGTTCTCAAGGTTCTACTACTAGTGATTTTTCACAACTAAATGAGCTTGAAGTTTATTTATCACAGGGAATTGAGGAAGTGAATCTCGACAGCTCCTTTAATATTTTGGAATGGTGGAAGGACAAAGAAAAATACTTTCCTATTCTTTCAAGGATGGCCCGAGATATTTTAACTATTCAAGCTTCAACAGTGGCATCGGAAAGCGCTTTCAGTCAAGCAAGACTTCAACTTGATGATTATAGAGCGTCTATGAGGGAGAGCTTGGAAAAATCAGTACTTTTCAGATATTGGATCCATTCGGAAGAAGAAATTTTGGACTTGCTGAATCACAACCAGAGGTAGACGAAGCTTACGAAGAAATGCTAGTTAAACTTGCGGAGGATTCTGCTTCCCCCGGAAGCAGTGATGAACAAGCTTCTTTTCCCCTACCACCAACGGAAATTCCTACGGACCTTAATGGATTTATGAAGTTTGAAAGAGATACCATGTAACTTGTATTTTGGCACATCTTGATTAGTTTCTTTTTCTTCTCAATGGTGGTATTAGTACCTTGTTGTGCTCATTCCATAGAGGGGAGGAAGACTAAGAAAGATATTGCCCTGTTTTTTTAATGATATAATAAAATTATAACGCATTGCTTTGAATATCTCTTTACAATATTTTTGTCTTTAAATTTGAATTAAAAAATTTAGCTCACAATTCTATAATATAATTTACAAGGAATTGCCTTAGATATTTTTATTACCATATTATTTTCTCTAACTTATATAATTTTGTTTTTAAAAAAAATATCCGTTGGGACTAATTAGGCCCACTTGGGCCCACTTAGCCCGGGACCATTAGTTCGTGGGCCCAATCCCGGGCCGGTTCCTACAAAAGGACCACCAAGATCGGGACTGCGAAGCCCGTTTAAATTGGGACCGGCATGGGACCTGGACCGACCCACTTAGGACCGGCCCACTTAGGCCCGGGATCGGCCCACATGACACCTTTAGCACTAACCAAAGAAATCAAAATTGCAAACGAAGAGCAGCAGGCGAGGCGAGCAATTCTCCTCGCGTTTTGCCTCGCGACGCGAGGTCTAGTGCGAGGTTCATCGTGTATTTCGCGTGGCGACGCATGGTCCGGGTTTTAAGTCTATTTTCTCTCCTTTTTGATTTTTGACTTGGTTATTTCATCTAGGCCTTTTTCCTACACATGTAAATAGTCATTAAACACCATTTTTAGAGGGGGAGACCTGAGATTGAATCGAGGGAGAGCACAGAGCCACCGTGGAGGCCGAAATTCATCAGATTCCATCTTTCTTCCATCAAATTTAGTAATCTTTACTTTTTCTTGATGATTTATTATTTTGCTACCATGGCTATGTGGAGCTAAATTCCACATTCTAGGATTGTGGTTGTCATGAATATTGAAGTTTATTAATTATATTACCGTTAGTTCGAGTTATCTTCTTTGGTTGTTTCTCTATTTCTGTGCATAATTGCTTAATTGTTTGGCCAGCAGTTGAGTTCTATTTACTATCTATGCTATGCTAGGGAAAGCCGTGTTTAGATTAGAGTAGAATTGGAGAGAACTTGTTTTTGAACCCGTGGCTCGGGGAAAGATTTCGCGGTTAGGGTAGCAATATACTTAACAGTCTTGCTTAGTTGAATACCGTATTATATTCGTTCATGATAGATTCAAGACCATAGGAATATAGGATTGAAATATTATGGATAGACGGATAGTATTGTGAGAACATGCTATTTATATAAATGATCCGGTCAACTAGCAATCATAGATAATTTGGATTAATAGGTGTAATTATGAACTCAATAGGATTGATAAACCGACCAGAACCCTGAAATTAATATCTCCCTTGGTTACGTGTTTAAATTTCACAATAGTAGTTATAATAAAAAAGTTAAACTCTTGATGATAGTAAATTGATTTTTGTTTGCTTAGTTAACGGTTAATCTAAGTCTCTGTGGGTTCGATATCCGACTTTCGAGTTACTTTATTACTTGACGGCTACGTATACTTGCGTGTACTTGGGGAACCAACATACGTCATGAAAAGAAAATACTCATTTTGTTAAAATGAAAGAAAATACTTTTTCTACATTATGAATAGATTGAAATGAAAGAAAATACTTTTTCTATATCATGAAAAGAAACCCCAACTACAGGGAAAGTCGCAATTTAACTTCCTGCCTTGACCTAGGCCTCACATCGATCGTTTGAAATGAAAAAAAAAATAATTACTGCATCATTTTGTTGAAATAAAAAAAAATACTTTTTACTATATCATTTTGTTGAAATGAAAGAAAATGCTTTTTTACATCATGAAAAGAAAGTACTTTTTTGTTAAAATAAAATAAAAATCATGAAAAGAAAATACTCATTTGTTGAAATTAAAAAAAGTACGCTATCTATAACATGAAAAGAAAGTAATATTAATAATATCTATTTAGGGTGGGGGTGTCACGCCCCAAACTCAGGGAGCGCGACCGGCGCTCAACCGAGAGACCCGGCCGAGCAAGCCTATTAGATTTCCTTCTATCCAAACTCATCCATGAATAAAGAGGAGATGTACTCCATTAATCATTCACTGAAAAGATTTTTATTAACAACGTCCTTTTTTATTCTCATTAGCAGTTTCATTCATAATTCCAAAATATTAAGAGTTTATAGAATTAATGAAAAACATGATTTCCAAATATCAACATTTCTAGTCCAATTCCTAACTTCAACCACAACCTACAACCTGTCTACGGAGCCTCTAAATACAATAGAAGAGTAATATAGAAATGCCAGCAGCAAGACCCCGGCTATACCTCAAAATACAGTACGTGAGAAATAAAAGATACATGACCCCGAAATGAGGTAGGGCTCACCAAATCAGCTGAAAAGAGTGCACTGCTATCACTGATCAATGCCGCCTGCTGTTGAACCACCTGCATCCATTAAAGATGCAGCGCCCCCGGCAAAAGGGACGTTAGTACTGCCGAATAGCACTAGTATGCATAGATAAAAGTCCTCTTTCAAAATAGAATACCCACATAAGAAAAGGCAACACATAGAAACAACAAGTCATAATCAACAATATCCAAATGTTCAGTTAAAACATAATAATTTTCAAAATACGAACTTCATATACAATTTTGGTTGGGAGATCATTAGTACTGATATACCACCGTCTTTGTTAGCACGGAGTCCGATCAAGCCCGATCGGCTAGGTAATATCCCCACGAACAATGTGGTTTGACATGTGATACGAAAGAAAATTATTACCTAGAGTAGTACCACCATATGCTCAATATGGCGTCTGATCTCCACCCGATTAACTAGGTCGCCTTCCCACATATGCCGTGCGGGTTGACTTTTCCAATCTACAAAGGTTTCAGTTTTATCCCAATTAAGGGAAATAATATCACAATTTCTCAAAGGTTCCAATTTCATCCCAAATAAGGGGAATAATCATAATCCACCCCCACACCGGCACGTGTAGTTTAAGGTGTGGGTCTTATGACCCACCCTTCCTCGGTTTTGCTAATGATGCTCCCAAAAATATTTTTGATTTGATTTGCAAACAGAAATATCATAAATACAATTGTACTCACCTCAACATCTTTCACATTGTATAAATTCTCATTATTATTCCCATTCATTAACAACGACAATATTTCCTTGGCTCATTAGGCCATTCAAAAGATTCTTTATTCCTGGTACGATGGCCGTATTTCATATTCCACACTTCCATTTCTTTCAATTTCAAAGATCACCATCAAGTATCAACATATAGGATATTTCCGAAATCATATACTTCAAATCCATTTGAAATGGAAACTTCAAACACAAATGATTTTTTCCCAAAGAATGAGGCATACCATCCAACAATTAAAATACACATGAAAATCATAAACAATCAATACACCATTTATTCTTACAATGCTCTTCCCTAGCAATGACAATGTACCAGTTCAACACATGAGTATATAGAACTCGAATCACACTAGATATATTTATAAAGCAAAGCATTAGTTAAAGCAACCACTACTGGGCATGAATTGAGTACAAAAGCTTTTAGGTAATTCTATCTTCGAAGTCATTTTTAAATGATTGAGTCGAGGCTCATTTCATATTCTTTATCGTATCTTCTCAAATTATTTGCACTACTAGACACAATCATAACTTAAATTCTTGGCACGTTGGCCACACTCTATATCCCCAATTAACTTATTTCACTTCCAACTATCTTTATAGATTATCAACAATAAGACATTTCCAAATCAAGACTTTAGGTACACATATGAGCAATTAAGAGTCTTAAGAATATTAAAATTTTTTCACACAATTTAGCATAATATCTTTCATTGAAACACGACTCAAAGCCATAACCTTTTAATACGCAACCCATACTTTGAATCTTACGGAAATATTATGGACTTCAATTCCAAGAGAGAAAGTTTAGCCAACATACCTCAATCGAGCTTCCTTAACTCTAGAATGATCCACAATTCTTAGCAATCCCGACCTATTTTGAGACATAACAAAATTGAACCATAATTAAGAAGATATTCATGGTCTCAGCTCATTTGAGCATTTTATCAGACACTAGGTGTGCAAATTTAACCACAAGGTTCTTCTACAAGATTTTCTTCACTCCAAAACCCAATCCTTACTTATTTCAGCTCAACAATCTTCCCACAATTCTTATTGGTACATACATGTATAAATAATAATCTCATACCCATGAATCATACTCCTAATCAATCATTTTCTACCCAAATTCGAAATTAAAAACTAGGGTATGGAACCTTACCTCTTAGATGAAAAACTTGTGGATTTTCCTTATTAGTCTTCCAAGATTTGAGCAAGACTTGATGAATAATTAGCGTAGGGTTTCCTCTCTCTCTAAAACACTCTCCCTTCTCTCTAAAATATTAGAATTTTTGCTCAAAAATAACCCTTTGCATGTATTTAACGAAGTAGGGTCGGGTTGTATGAACCCAAAAATAAAGCTCCGAAACAGGTTCTGCGGTCGCATATCGGTCGCATAATTACAGACCAAAACGATCAAAAATCTGTCCGTGTATGCGGTCACTATGCGGTCCGCATAACTGTTATGCGATCGCATAATGCACCGTATAACAGTTATGTGGTCGCATAGTCGACCGCATAATTGCCCCCAGACTGGCCCTTCTCCTGCTCACTTCTGCGGCCATTATGCGGCCCGCAGAGTGGTTCTGCAGTCGCATAATGGATCGCAGAAATGCATTTTTCTGCCAAAATTTTTTCCTTCACTTTCCGGTGCATTGTTCAACCCAAAAAGTCGGAACCGCGGCGAGTAAGCTCGCAGCGAAGATTTTATACCATCCTCAAACACGTAAGCCTACTCTGGCACCACAAAACCTTAAATTCACTTGCGAAATTTACGGGGCTTTACACTGAAATACTTCAAAATTTTCTGGGGTGTTACAGGGGGAGAGGGTGGGTGTGGTGTGGGGGGCTGGGGGTGGGGGTGAGTAAGTGGGGGTTGGTGGAGATGAGGAATATGGTAGGGAA
Organism: Nicotiana tomentosiformis; assembly: GCF_000390325.3. NCBI lineage: Eukaryota > Viridiplantae > Streptophyta > Magnoliopsida > Solanales > Solanaceae > Nicotiana > Nicotiana tomentosiformis. Next base: position 35,110,599 of record NC_090820.1, on the reverse strand, counting down.
GGTTGAAAAAAAGTTTTGTAAAATGTTTTCCTTTCTTTTGATTGGGAAAATATTTTTCTCCAATTGGAGGAAAATGAGAAAAATATTTTTCAAAACATTTAAGCCAACTAAACATGAAAAAATTAGAAAATATTTTCTGGCCTTCGTACCAAACACTCCCATAATTTCTAATGGTTTTGTTCAATCAAGTTATTGCCATGGAGTTCAATTTTCTGCTCTTGATTGTCTCCAAACTGCTATTCAAGACAAGGTTGGACTAAGACATTCATTGCTTTGCAAAGTGGTATTGAGAATATTGGAAATAGTACATCCTAGTTCAGGACAGTCTCAGCCAAGTCCCGAGGATCTTGTTTCTTGGTTTGACATGTTATTATCTTCAAGAATGTACATAGTTTGGAGTAGTCACTTGAATACTCATATCGTAACTCATAGTCAGTTTCAGAGTTCCTCATTCAAAAAGGGTTGATGACTATCCAACTCTTTCAAAGAATGTAAATTTGTCCAAGGATTTCCTTTAATGCTGTGATCACTAGATTATTAAGGATCTTGTCTTCTCGTGTAATCAAATTGATAACAAAATATCAAAATGATCAAGAAACAATGGGCCATTGGACCAGTTCTGCCTACTAAATTTGATCATGTCTCAAATAGGAACGATATATGTTTGGAGTGGCTTAACAAACAACCTCCAAGATCTGTTCTTTATATATCTTTTGGAACAACAACTTGATTTTCTGATAGGAAAATCAAGGAGCTCGCGATGGGATTAAAACAGTGCAAACAGAGGTTTATATGGGTGTTGAGAGATGCCGATAGAGGAGATGTCTTTACTGGGGAAGCTAGAAAAGTTGAGTTGCCAGAAGGGTTTGAGGAAAGGGTAAAAGAAGTAGGCTTAGTGGTCAGAGAATGGGCACCACAACCAGAAATCTTGGCTCATTCGTCAACTGGGGGTTTCATGAGTCATTGTGGTTGGAATTCTTGTATAGCGAGTAGCTGCTTGGCCTATGCACTCTGACCAACCAAAAAATGGTTTCTTGGTAACGGAAATACTGAAAATAGGCATGATTGTTAGGGAGTGGGAGAAACGCGAGGAGTTGGTGAGTGCATCCACCATTGAGAATGTTGTTAGGAAGTTAATGGCATCAGAAGAAGGCGATGAAATTAGAAAAAGAGCAAAAAAATTGGGAGAAGCCGTAAGGCAGTCCACAGAAAAGTGTACTTAAAAAGTTAAAAAATTGGGCTGATAAGTGTACTTAAAAAGTTACCGTACAATATTCCTGCCGCAACTCTCCTAAAAAAGAGTAAAGTTCCGCCCGCGTTTCAAGTCTAGCTCCTACTTTGGTTCCTCCACCGACCCAGTGAAACACCAACCACGTCCCTTCTATTTCTCAGATCATAAAACTCACATGATCCGTTTACTTGTCTTTCAACCCCCTAAATAAGTAAGACCCCAAACATTCAATTCCTTGAAACTCCCCTTTCAAATCCTAATGCTCCTTACAAATTTCCAAATGTGTTAATATCCCTTCATTCTTTGCAACAGCCCATCTCTGCGAGCCAGTTTGCACACTAGCATGCGAACTTGTTAGCACGATTATTAACTGTAATATGGTCATTAATTTGGCTTATTTTTAAGTGGGGGACAAATTTGCATGATATTTGTCATGACATAATATCCACTATTAACACAATTTGTGGACCAAGTCTTCAAGACATTTTTTATGACATAATATCCACTATAACACAATTTGTGGACCAAATTTTCATAACATTTGCCATGACATAATATCCACTATTAGGTCAAAGATTTTTTGCTATAAATAGAGGAGTTTCTCCTCATTTGAAAACTATAGGTTTAAGGTAAACCCACATATTACAATAGTAAAATCCAAAATCGTAGGGTTGTTCAAAATCAAACCGTAATCACTAACCGAACGACAAAAATGGTTTATTGACTTATTGGAATTAGGTTATCGAATTAATGGTTGGTGAACGATTTAAAATTTTATAATGAACGATTTACCGGTTAGGGAGTACTTTACTCAATTTTCTTATCAGATAAACCGTTAAGCCGTTAAGAATTATTATATTTATATTTTTACCCTTATGAATATAAAGTATCTCTTCCACTATTTGAAACCTTAATTTCTTATTTCCCTAAATACAGCAGCACTCACCAACATTCTCTATTTCTGTCAACAATCCTTAGGAAATAACGACACTGGTCAGACTTACAATGAAGCAACTTTTTAGCATCTAAGCTTCAACGTCATCATAATTCATTTTTGGGATAGAATTAGGCGGATCTGGATAGTTCATGATACCTTTTTGCTCACATAAATTATTTAACTTGGTAACTGAAGCAAAATTATATCTAGAATTTATGTTAACTGAACTTCTATTACCGGTCAAGAGTTTATAATACCTTGCTTATTGTAAAAGAAGTAAAGAAGAAGAAATTGCCATTAATAATGAGAGTTTCAATAGCCTATTGGAGTGTGATTATAATTGGATCGTCTATCAATTGTTTATTGTCTTGCTTACTAATGAAATTTTTATTTTCTATTTGATTTAGCCGATAAATCGCTTGATAATCGCTAACCCGATACCAATCCGTTCGATATCTTATCGGATGGCTAGCGGGTTAGTACATTTACAAGACGATAACCGATAAGTAAAGCTGTTAAATAAAATATCCCCCTGATCCATCTGATAAGCAGTCCTACAAAATGGCAAAAAACTGGGGGAAGTGCACAAACAACCATTCTTAGGGCTGCTATTTAGGGATTAGCCATTACTTATTTTTGTTAGGTTTTGCCCTAAATTTCTAAACTATTAGGACTCTCTTTCTTGAAGGATGGTTAAAAAAACTCCTAAAAGGAATAAATCTCCTTCATATGCCTTATCCTTTTCTTGAAGGAAAAGTCTTGAACATCTATAGATTGATGATCTCTGTTTCTCACAACAAGAATAATAATATCTATAATTTATTTTTTGTTTAGAGGAAGAATGTATTCTCGCTATAATTGTTTTTAGTAAATTGATTTAGGTCACTTGACCAAATCACTTTTAAATAATAGTTTCTTTTGATATGTTTGTTTATGCCTGATTATTGTCATCAAAGTTATCTTTGTTGGCTTTCACATGTACCATTCGATCCGAATAAGTGGTATCAGAACTGATGGTTAAATGAGGTTGAAGACTAAAATCAAGCAACGCCAATTTGACGACAATGAAGTTTTTTTGTCAAAACAATATTCTGAAAACTACATGTGAAGATAAAATTTTCAACCATATTTTCAACATTCTCATTGCTGCATCTTTAGAAGCAAATCATCAATTTTAAACCATACTTATGGGCTTCAATATTTTTAACCCTTGCTCACTTTTAACGCACATGGCTCTAATTTTACCCACATAGCTATTTTTAACCATAGCAAGCAACAGTGATGAAGATTATGTGACGAAGAAGGATAAAGTTTTGTCAAGAAAATTCAGGCCAGTGGGAAAATTGTTAGGGTTTTGCCCTGAAATTCTAATCTATTATGACTCTATTTCTTGAAAAAATGAAAAAAGACTCTTAAAAGGAATAACTCTTCTGCATATGCCTTATTCTTTTCTTGAAGGAAACGTCTTGAACATTTATAAATTGATGATCTCTGTTTCTAACAACAAGAACAACAATAACCACAATGTAGTTTTTTCAAAGAGTTTTATTTAGGGAGAGAATTTATTCTCTCTATAAGTTTTTTTTAGTAAATTGATGTAGATAACTTGACCAAACCACTTTTAAATGATAGTCTCTTTTGATATTTTTGTTTATGCCTGATTTATCGTTATCAAAGTTATCTTTGTTGGCTTTCGCATGCATCATGTTATTCAATCCCAATAATTTTGTCCTGAAAATTTGAACTAAAATCTTAATTACATGATAATTCAGGATATTTTATCCCAAAAAATTAAACTGAAAAATTAAAATTTAGAATATATTAGCTAATTCCTAGATAGCAGCGTTAAATGGCTGTCTAGTGTAATTTCTACCCAAAAAAAAAAAAAACCTTGTCGAAACGGCGATTACTAGAACTGTAGGTTGAGTGCGTAGTTTTTTTGTCGATATGTATTTTTGGTATCCATTTAAATTTGTTTTTTTCTTATTAGGATTTTGTGTAGGTCTCTTTTCTTTTGTGCTGAAGCCAAATCTTTTGATGGGAACTTTCGTGAAAGACTGCAAAACTTTGGTCACGATATAGGAGGTTGTTGTTTGATTTAGGAAAGCAAATTTCACGGTATTTTTTACATAGATGTTTCAATTGATAATAGGTTCATCAATTTATTTGATTCCTACTGAATATATATATATATATATATATATATATATATATAGCGAAATTTGAGAAAATTTACCTTTTGACTCTTGGAGATTGAATGAATTGAATTTATATGTTAAATATAAAAAAACGATAAATATTGAAACAAGACCTACTTTGGTTGTTTGGTGTCTTTTTAGGTAAAAATCGATCAAACCAAATCGTGAAAACTTTGTTCAATTCCCCCCCCCCCCCCCCATATAATTTGTTTTTTCATTTTGTGACAAGGTGGAAGGGACCTGATTTAAAATCAATGGTACGACAATAGTTACTAATTTGGTCATGTCCTACATCGACCTTCAGATGCACCGATTTGTAGGTGTAAAATCATGGCGAGTGAAGGTATTAAAAATGACGAGGGAGACCTAGTGTCATGTAAAAAGAAGTCTCGAAAGACATATAATTTCTTCGAATCTATCAAAGAATACTTAATTAGCGAAAGATATGGCACAATGAAAAATAAAATATCTATATAGACGATCCAATTAGGTGGAATATATTGTAGCCATATTGGTATGTTTACTTAGGTCTTATACTTTTTAGGAGTTCTTTTAGCTTTATATGAGATCTTTATGTCACTAGAAAATATAAAAAAACTTGTAATGCTTTTTATTTTTATTTTGTGTAATATTAGAAACATGGTTAGTGAGAAGGGGAGCATTAACGTAATTGGTAAAGTTGTTGCCATGTGACCAGGAGGTCACGGGTTCGAGCCGCGGAAACAACCTCTTGCAGAAATGCAACGTAAGGCTGCGTACAATAGACCTTTGTGGATGTGGTCCTGCCCTTCCCCGGACCCCGTGCATAGCGAGAGCTTAGTGCACCGAGCTGCCTTTTTTAAATATGGTCAGTGAGGATTCATATTGTTTCTTATGAGATTGAACAAATTGTATGCCGCATTTATACATGTGTATATCTATAAATAATTGGAGAACAATTTTATGGAAGGTAACCAAAGTTTCCAAGTCTTAGTTCTGTTTACTTTTATTCAATTCTCATAGCTTTTACTTTGAAGAAATACAAAAGAGTTGTATACTAAAAACCTGTTAATTTTTTCCATGGATAGCTATGAGAATATACAAAGCCATGAACTCAGCAATTTGAAAAAACAAGATGAAGTAGCTATAGTGATGGTTCCATTTCCAGCACAAGGCCATCTCAACCAACTTCTCCAACTTTCCTGTTTAATCTCTTCCTATGGTCTCCCCGTTTATTATGTCAGCTCAGCTACACATAATCGCCAAGCTAGGGTTCGTGCCAATGCCTTAAATCCTTCGGACATAGCCAAAATCTGATTCCACGATCTCCCAACTCCTGAATTTGACTCATCTCCACCTGACTTTAATTCCTTAAGCAAATTCACCTCGCATCTTCAGCCATCATGTGATGCTTCTATGCTTCTGCGCGAGCCTATTGCTTCATTCTTTCGCGATATTTCATATAAAGCAAGACGAGTTGTTGTTGTTCATGATTCTTTAATGTCCTATAATGTTCAGGATGTTTCATCCTTGTCCAATGCAGAATCCTATATATTTAATTGCATTTCATTTTTCACTTTGTACTGTTGTATATGCTTGTCTAGTGGGATGCCTGTCCAACTTGAAGAAGAAATGCTTAAAAAGCTACCTTCCCTTGAAGGAGTTGTGACAGATCAAGTCAGGGAACTTGGAGCTTCTCAGAGTCCATACATGGATATTAGAGCAGGTGATATCCATAATACGAGCAAAGTAATCGAAGGCAAGTTTCTTGATTTGATGGTAGAAGTAACAAGTACACAGAACAAGAAACAATGGGCAATTGGACCAACTCTGCCAGCTAAACTCGATTACATCTCAAATAGTAACAATATATGTTTGGAGTGGCTGAACAAACAACCTCCAAGATCAGTTCTTTATGTATCTTTTGGAACAACAACTTCATTTTCCGATAGGGAAATCAAGGAGCTCGCGATGGGATTAGAGCAGAGCAAACACAGGTTTATATGGGTTTTGAGAGATGCCGATAGAGGAGATATTTTTACTGGTGAAGCTAGAAAAGTTGAATTGCCAGAAGGGTTTGAGGAAAGAGTAAAAGATGTAGGACTTGTGGTAAGAGAATGGGCACCACAACCAGAAATCTTGGCTCATTCGTCGACAGGAGGATTCATGAGTCATTGTGGTTGGAATTCTTGCATAGAGAGCATTACTATGGGGGTTCCTATAGCTGCTTGGCCTATGCACTCTGACCAACTAAAAAATGGTTTCTTGGTGACGGAAATACTGAAAATAGACATGATTGTTAGGGAGTGGGAGAAGCGCGAGGAGTTGGTGAGTGCATCCACCATTGAGAATGTTGTTAGGAAGTTAATGGCATCAGAAGAAGGCGATGAAATTAGAAAAAGAGTAAAAGAATTGGGAGAAGCCGTAAGGCAGTCCACAGAGAAAGGGGGAGCTTCTCGAATTCAGTTGGATTCTTTCATTGCGCATATCACAAGATAGACTTGCTTTTCACCAGAATTTTCAAGTATTTTGGTTACTTTTCTCATTTTTCTTTAAATTAATCAGTCAACTGTCTGTTTCTTGGTTCATACTAGTTCATTATATTGCTTTCAGTTTCTTTGATTCTGCAATGTTTAAAATCTTGTTTCAGACTAGTTTATGATCTTGTATGTCTGTTAGTAAGAGCAAAATTCAACAGCTAATCTGGTTCTAACTTTGCAGACTACAGGATTGATGTGGAGAATGATTTTGTATACATTTCTTAATTAGGTGTATAACATTAATTAGGTGCATTATGTGGCTTTTAGATTATCTATGATCAAAGTTAATTCTGATAGCGGCATATGACTTTTAGATTATCTATGCGACCAAAATTCATTGTACATAAGTCATTAATATGAAACATGTAACTAAGAGTTCAAAAGTCATACTTTCTACCTATATATACACTTGTATGTGTTATCCGCAAGATGCAATTCTAAGATTTCTCTTCTCTAAATACTTTTCTAGTCCTTTTAACTGTGTTATCACCTCGCAAAACTTTCCAATGGCTGATAAGTGTACTTAAAAAGTTACCGTACAATATACCTGTCGCAACTCTCCTAAAAAAGAGTAAAGTTCCGCCCGTGTTTCAAGTCTAGCTCCTACTTTGGTTCCTCCACCGATCCAGTGAAACACCAACCACGCCCCTTCTATTTCTCCGATCCTAAAACCCCATGAACCGTTTACTTGTCTTTCAACCCCCTGAATATGTAAGACCCCAAACATTTAATTCCTTGAAACTCCCCTTTCAAATCCTAATGCTCCTTACAAATTTCCAAATGTGTTAATATCCCTTCATTCTTTGCAACAGCCCATCTCTGCGAGCCAGTTTGCACACTAGTACGCGAACTTGTTAGCACGATTATTAACTGTCATATGGCCATTAATTTGGCTTATATTCAAGTGGGGGCCAAATTTGCATGATATTTGTCATGACATAATATCCACTATTAACACAATTTGTGGACCAAATTTTCATAACATTTGCCATGACATAATATCCACTATTAGGCCAAAGATTTTTTGCTATAAATAGAGGAGTTTCTCCTCATTTGAAAACACACAAATTCAAGAGCTTTTCACTCTTGTCTTTCTTTCTTCTCCTTTATTATAGAGTATTTTGTAAGAGAGTGAGTGTTGGGAAGCACTTGTGTGAACCCTTTCTTTAGAGTTATCTTGTGAGGTTATTCTCTTGGGGTATTTAGAAATTAGAGTATTTACTCTAATTTTGTACTCTCTTTTGTACTCTTGTTGGTATAGTGAAATTGCTCCTCTCCGCTTGTGGTAGGTCACCTTGACCGAACCACGTTAAATTTGTGTCTTCTTTATCTTCTTTAATTGCCGTTATTATCAGCTTGCATTGTCTTTGTTATTGTCATTATAACGTTATTTGGCTAAATTTTGCACTACCCGATTTTTCGATCCTAACAAATTGGTATCAGAGCCAGATCTAACCGAGTTAGTTTAAGTAGCCAAAATGACTCTAACAAAGTCTTATGTTGAGAAATTTGACCGAAGTGCAAACTTCAAAATGTAGCAATTAAAGATGGAAGCTATCCTAATTCAGGATGGCTTAGATTTGGCACTGCAAGGAAAGGAGAAGATGCAGGATAAAATGACGGATGCAGAGTTTGCCGTCATAGACAAAAAGGTAAAAGCAGGTATTATTTTAAATCTTTCAAATGAGGTTTTGCGTCAAGTTGCAGCAGAAAGCTCAGCCAAAGACATATGGAAAAAGCTTAAAACCCTATATATGAAAAGAACAGTAAAAAACAGGCTTTACCTAAAGTAAAAACTCTACACTTTTCGTATGGATAAAAGTACCTTTATACTTACACATCTTGATACTTTTGATTCTCTTCTTATGGATTTAAGTAATATAGATGCTGAAATCAAAGATGAGGATGAAGTTGTGTTATTGCTTGTTTCCTTACCCAATCGTTTAAACATATAAGAGATACTATACTTTATGGAAAGGATAATATCTCTTATAAAGATATCAAATCTATTTTGAAATCAAAAGAACAAATAGATAGAGATATTACTGGGGAAACTAGTTGGAACCAGGGGGAGGGCTTATTCATAAGAGGTAGATCCAATAAGAAGATTCAAGTAGTGAGAAACCTAAATCAAGGTAAAAATCCAGATACAGAAATGTCATGTGCAAATATTGTCATAAGAAAGGTCACATTATTTCTGAATGCTTTAAATTGAAAAACAAAGAAAAGCATACAGAAAAGAAAAATGAGCATAAAAATACTGACACTGCCAAAACAACTGTAGATGCTGATGAGACTGAGGAAACTATTTTTTTAGCAACTAATAATAGTTTCAAATCTAACAATGAGTGAATTTTAGATTCGGGTTGTTCTTATCATATGTGTCCCAATCGGAATTTATTTATTACATATGAATATATTGGAGGTGGAGCTGTCTTGATGGGCAACAATGCTACCTGCAAAGTTATTGAAAAAGGTACAGTCCGAATCAAAATGCACGATGGTATGGTGATAACTCTCACGGATGTTAGACATGTTCCTGACTTGAAGAAAAATCTCATCTCTTTGGGCACTCTAGAATCTCTTGGGTGCAAGTACACAGGTGAAGGTGGAGTTCTGAAAGTTTCTCATAGTGCTCTTGTGATCATGAAAGCACGCAGATCTGGTACGTTGTATACTCTTTTGGGATCTACTGTTATAGGTGCTACTGCAGTTTCAATATCAGATAAATCAAATTCTGATATCATCAAATTGTGGCATATGCGATTGGGGCATATGAGTGAAAAAGGTTTTTCCATCCTCAGCAAAAGAGGTCTCTTATGTGGCCAAAGTACCGAAAATATGGAGTTCTGTAAAAGTTGTGTGTTCGGGAAGTAGAAAAGAGTCAGCATCAAATCTCCAACGATTCATAGAACAAAAGGTATTATCCAAATTACATTCATTCAGATCTTTGGGGTCCTTCACGTACCCCATCAAAAGGTGGTGCCAGGTATATGTTAACTTTCATTGATGATTATTCAAGGAAAGTTTGGATTTATTTTCTGAAAAATAAAAGTGATGTTTTCTTAAATTTCAAATAATGGAAAATTTTGATTGAGAAACAAGCAGGAAAACAGGTTAAGTGACTTAGAACAGATAATGGCTTGGAATTATGTAATGATGAATTCAATGAATTTTGCAAGAATGAAAGAATTGCTCGACATCGTACTGTGAGAATGCCACCTCAGCAAAATGGTGTGACAAAAAGAATGAATAGAACTCTTTTGAAAATGGCTCGTTGCATTATTTCAAATGCTGGGTTGACAAATGCCTTTTGGGCAGAAACTATCTCTACAGCATGTTATATTGTCAACCGAGCTCCTTCTGCACCTTTGAACTTTAAGACTCTAGAGGAAATGTGGTCAGGTACTCCTGCTAATTATTCTGATTTAAAGATATTTGGTTGCCTTGCATATATGCATGTAAATGATGGAAAATTAGAGCCAAGGGCTAAAAAGTACATTTTCCTTGGGTATGCATCTGGGGTGAAAGGATACTAATATGGTATCCTGATCCCACGGCACCAAAATTTATAATTAGCAGAGATGTAACCTTTGATGAATCCTCTATGTTACATTCTAGAAAAGAGTCTTCTAGTTCTTGTAATACAGATAAAGGAAAGAGTACAGAGAAGCAAGTGGATGTTGAGATTGTCATTCCTTCTTAGCCAAGCTCATCAACTTTGGAGCAAAATACAGTTGAAACTCCTGAAGTTGAGCCAGAAGCTGAAATCCCTGAAGTTGAGACTCCTGAAGTTGAACCAGAAGAAGAGGAGTATTCTATAGCCAAACATAAATGAAGAAGAGAAGGTAAACAACCATTAAGGTTTGGAGATTATGTTGCATTTACTTTTTTCATTTGCACAGGAAATTGAAGAAATTGGAGAACCATTAAAATATTCAGAAGCAGTTTCTAGTGCTGACTCAACCAAGTGGTTGATTGCAATGAATGAAAAAATTGAGTCTCTCCACAAGAATGATACTTGGTCTCTTGTGATGCTGCTACGAGGAAAAACAATTGTTGGTTGCAAATGGATCTTCAAGAAAAAGGATGGCATTCCAGGTGTTGAAGATGCGAGGTATAAGGTACGATTAGTTGCAAAGGGCTATAGTCAGGTACAAGGAGTTGATTTTAATGATATTTTCTCACATGTTGTTAAACATAGCTCTATTCGTATCTTGCTTGCCTTCGTTGCCATGTATGATTTGGAATTAGAACAACTTGATGTTAAGACAACTTTCTTACATGGCGAACTTGAGGAACAAATATATATGCATCAACCCGAAGGATTTGAAATTGAAGGAAAAGAAGATTATTTTTGCTTGTTGACAAAATCCTTGTACGGATTAAAGAAGTATCCAAGATAATGGTATAAAAGGTTTGATTCCTTTATGTTGGGTCATGGTTATTCGAGTAGCATGTATGATAGTTATGTTTACTTCCGTAAATTAAATGATGGTTCATTTGTGTACCTATTATTATATGTTGATGACATGTTCATTGCTGCTAAGGATTTAACAGAAATTCACAATTTGAAAAGTCAGCTGAAAAGTGAATTTGAGATGAAAGATTTGGGAGCAGCTAAGAAAATCCTTGGCATGGAGATCAAAAGAGATCGAAAAGCCAACATGTTATTTTTGACCCAGGAGAAGTACTTGGAGAAAGTCTTGGAGAGGTTTGGCATGAAAGATGCTAAACCAGTTAGTACCCCTCTTGCTGCTCATTTTAAGTTATCAGCTGCTCAGACCCCGCAGTCAGAGGAAGAAGAGAGATACATGGCACAAGTTCCTTATTCCAGTGCAGTCGGCAATATTATGTATGCAATGGTTTGTACACGTTCAGACATTTCATAAGCAGTGAGTGTGATAAGACGGTATATGGCTTGTCCTGGTAAAGCACATTGGCATGCTGTGAAATGGATTCTCATATACTTGCGAGTTACTTCAAATACATGTTTGGAGTTTGGGAGAAATACTAACACTTTGGTTGGTTTTGTAGACTCAGATTATGCAGGTGATCTTAACAAAAGAACATCACTGATAGACTATGTATTTTGCATTAGTGGTTGCGCTATTAGTTGGAAAGCTACATTACAACATGTAGTAGCTTTATCTACTACTGAAGCAGAATATATGGCAGTGACCGAGGCGATCAAAGAAGCTTTATGGTTGGAGGGTCTATTTGCAGAACTTAATTCACACCAAGGTGGTATTACCATTTTTTGTGATAGTCAAAGTGCCATTCACTTGACTAAATATCAAATGTGTCATGAGAGGACGAAGCATATTGATATAAAGTATCATTTCATCCGAGAAACCATTGCTGAAAGAAAAATTTCTGTTCAGAAGACCAACACTAGAGACAATCCTGCTGACATGTTCACAAAAATATTTTCTAGTGTCCAAGTTCAAGCTTTGCCTGGACTTGATTGACATTTATGAAGAATGATTTTGCCCATTATAGTTTTTGCGGAGAAGGTGGAGCAAATTTACTATATATAAGCCAAAATTAGGCCAAGATAGAGATTTGTAATATGACCATTAATTTGGCTTATTTTTAAGTGGGGGCCAAATTTTTATGACATTTGCCATGACATAATATCCACTATAACACAATTTGTGGATCAAGTCTTCATGACATTTGCCATGACATAATATCCACTATAACACAATTTGTGGACCAAGTTTTCATGACATTTGCCATGACATAATATCCACTATTAGGCCAAGGATTTCTTGCTATAAATAGAGGAGTTTCTTCTCATTTGAAAACACACCAATTCAAGAGCTTGTCACTCTTGTCTTTCTTTCTCCTCCTTTATTATAGAGTATTTTGTAAGAGAGTGAGTGTTGGGAAACACTTGTGTGAACCCTTTCTTTAGAGTAATCTTGTGAGGTTATTCTCTTGGGGTATTTGGGAATTAGAGTATTTACTCTAACTTTGTACTCTCTTTTGTACTCTTGTTGGTATAGTAAAATTGCTCCTCTCCGCTTGTGGACGTAGGTCACCTTGATCGAGCCACGTTAAATTTGTGTCTTCTTTATCTTCTTTAATTGTTGTTATTATCAACTTGCATTATCTTTGTTATTGTCATTATAACGTTATTTGTCTAAATTTCGTACTACCCGATTTTTCGATCCTAACATTAACAAAGTGATTGTTATTTATGATAATTTGATGAGTTGGGTGATTCGAGGATTGCCTGAAATGCCAAATACAGAGTGCTACTCTTCTATCTGAAACTGAATATTATGAGGATATTCTATCAAATAAATGCCGTTTTCCTCCAGAGTTTTGGAAATTTGTGCACATACAAAAACATTTTTTTGGGAAGTTCAATTGTGGTGAACTTTACAATTCATCAAGAGTAATAGAAGGTTTGTACCTCTATTTAAATGCCAAAGAATTTTTGATAGGTATTTTGATTTAAGAACCTTGTAAAAGATCAAGCTTTTATGTTTAAAGAATTAATTTAATGGAAATTCACATTTGCTTCACAATGCATATATCGAGAAAGTGAAGACATTAACAACCCAAGAAATAAGGGCAAAAAATGAAGAAGAATCAAGAAAAGTAGAAAAGAAAAGAAATTGGCAAACAAATTTGTCCATGCTACTGCCTATTGTCCTTGTATTGTGGAGAAGCATATTTTTGTAGGTTCATCTTCAAGGAAGATATAGGTATTCGAGAGTTTTCTATTCTCACAATAACATTTTAGATTAAAGTTAAATGTGATCTCATAACACAAGTTTACATCGTCTTTCACTTGGATTGAACTTGAAAACTTAAAAATCTTATGCTCCTCTTCAGTTACAGGTTTACCAACAATATGATGTCTTGTTGTTCCTTAGGAACTTTGTATACGGATAAAACCAGACCCACCCGATTTTACTGTTTGACCGAGACCGGGAGACTGCATCAGAGGACGGCCTCATAACGGAGCAGACTGAAATACGAGGACAAGGTACCGAGTTCAGAACCGATGTACCTGTCGAGATCGAGGCTAGTAGCGATCGAAGCCAAATGAGACAAACATCGAGCAAGATCAAAGATAGCATAATAACGTAAAGACGAGATATCTGTGACTGGTCGAAGATCACGGCGTAAATCTCGGTGACTGGCCGAGGATCATGGCGTAAATCTTGAAACGGATCAAATCAGAAACGGTTAATTAGCTAATCATGAGATTTCCTTCTGTAATTAGAACTATACCATAAGTGGGATTCTTCTACTATATAAAGGAGGTCCTAATCATTTGTAGACCACGGTTCAGAGAGATCAAAGCAATATAATTCTTTTTCTCGTTTATACGATTGTTCATCAACTTGTTATATTTTAATTGTTCTTGCATCAACCAGTTAGAGGGTATCCAGACTCGAGGGCTGAGTTCCATTCTAACATTGGTTTGCTTTATTTTATAGTTCATTTCTGTTATTAATTCCCATATTTATCAATTGGTATTAGGGGTGGCATGTGGGCCGGTTAGGACCGGGACCGGCCCAGGACCGCAAGCCCACATGGGCGGTGGGCCTAAACGGTCCTAACCGGATAGGACCAGAACCGTGGGGTGGTGGGCCGGGTAGTGGGCCGGTCTCATAGGGGAGGCCCGCGAGACTGGGACCGTTTAGGACCGGGACCGGTTGAGAAGTGGGCCGGTTCAAGCGGTCCTAAACGGTCCTAAATAGGCCCAACGGATAATTTTTTTTAAAAAAAAAAATTTGACCGTTTGGCCATTTAAAAACTAGCCGTTTGGTCTGCCAAAATAGCCGTTGGCTATTTGCAAAATAGCCATTTAACCCCCCAAATTTTGTTTTAATACCAAACTTTTTATAATTACACTTTTTTCCTATTTTCAACTATAAATACCCCCTCATTCTTTCATTTTTCTCACAAAATTATCAATCTCTCTCAAACTCTCTCTAATATTCTTCTATAATTGCTTACTTAATTGTTATAATTTGTGCAAAATTGTGAAATTGGTGAATTGAAGTCTTTAAGTTTTCAACGATAATTATTTTTCAACAAGTTGTTCGTCAATTCGGTAAACTCGTTCCAACTCTTAAGTTTTAATATTATAGTTTTGTTTATTTTATTTACTTTGCTTGATTAATTAAGATGGCTTATTCCCTAAAAAAAAATATTTAGTAAAAATAAGGGAAAATCCAAGAGTGGTGAATCTAGTGGCCAATCTAGTCCTCCTCCACTTCCCCCGGCTCCCCGGCCGAAACCTGTTACCCGTCCTACTCCTGCTATTCTTGATAGCGATAATAGTTTATTATAATTTACCGAGAGTCAATTTTGTCATAATATTGCACCCGATGAATAATTAAACCATGAATATATGAATGCTCTTTATGGTAATCCAACTATTGATGAAAATGATGATGAAGAAATAGATTTTGATGAAACGCAACCGGATGACGATACACCTACTAGTCCTGCTCCTGAAGTTAACCCAACTAACAATAATCCAAATGATCCCCCGTCTGACTCTCCTGTTACTGCCCCTACTCTTTCTAGACAACCTTCTAAACGGGCAGAAACATCTCTTGTTTGGCCATTTTTTACTCAATTAAGAGAAAAAAAGGGCTAAGTGTAAAACTTGTGGCAAAGAGTTAGTTTTTAAATATGTTGGAAGTCCCGGGGGGGGAGGGGGAGGGGGGGCAGGAAGTTTGACTAGACACATATTGCTACACCTTCAAGATAAAGTTAGATATTTTCGTATGAAAGCTTTGGCTGAGGGGACAAGTGCACCTAGTCAGGTTGACCTTAGTACCGGGTCAAATCAATTTCAACCGGGAATTAACACTGTTACCGGTGGTATTTTATATTATGATCCAAAAAAAAGATCGGGAAGAATTGACAAAAATGGTTACTGTTATGTGCTTACCCAATAGTTTTCCTTCTAACCCTCACTTTGTGCATTATATTAGAAAAGTTTATAATCCTACTTATAAAGATTTTCCTCACACAACCGTAAAGAGTGATATTTATAAATATAAACATGAATATGAACAATATTTGTGCTATTTATTTACTCATATAAATTATCGTGTTGCTATTACAACTAATATTGATAGAAGTGGTAATGACTGCGATTACCTTACTGTTACCAGTCATTGGATTGATGAGGATTGGATAATGCAAAAGCGCATTATTGCTTATAGAATAATTAATTCACGTCACACAGGGCAGTTTATTTCTAGCACGATTACGGATATTTGTAGATATTTTTGCATTAGTGATAAAATAATATCAGTTTCAATGGATAATGCTACTAGTAACACAAATGTTATAGCCTTGCTTACTACTACACTAAGTCATACATTTAGTAACATTTTTCATGTTAGATGTATTTGTCATATTTACCATTTAATTATGGGTAATGGTATGCGAATTTTAAATGTTGAAATTGAAAAGGTTAAAATGGCTCTTAATTGGCTTTTTGATTCAAACCGTAGAAGTAGACTTAGAGAATATTTTAAAAGATGCGATGAATTTGGCCTAAGAGAAAGAAAGGTTCCTAAACCTTGTCCAACTAGATGGAATTACATGTATGAAAGTTTAGTTGTTGCATATGAATATAGAAACCTCATAAACTCAACGTTTAATGCTCATGTAAGTGATGATGATGAGCACCTTACAAATGCGGATTGGGCTAATGTTAAAATGCTTATAGAGTTTTTAGAAAAATTTTATATTGCTACAAATGAATTTTCTGGGCAATATTATCCTACTATTTCTAACTGTTTAGTTTATATTGCAGAACTTGCAAATTTGTTTGATCATTTTTCAGAGGGTGGGGAAATTTATCAACTTGCTATTGATTCCATGAGAAAAAAATTTTAAAAGTATTTTTTCCCTATTCCCCCTATTTATGGTGTTGCTGCATTGTTAAATCCTACTATGAAATTAGGAGGTCCTCAATTTTGGTATGAAACTGTTTATAATGGTTTAGCACTTGAAGATGAGGAGTTGTTTACACTTGCAGACGCAATAGCCTCAATTAAAATAAATGTTCAAACTATTTATAATGCTTATCAAGTTGCATTAGATCATGCTAGACCAAATATTCCAACTCCTTCTTCTTCTAGTTCTCAATCATCTAAAAGAACTGCGGGAGTAAGAGCACTTAGTGCTTGGGCAGGGTTCAGGGGTTCTCAAGGTTCTAGTACTAGTGATTTTTCACAACTAAATGAGCTTGAAGTTTATTTATCACAGGTAATTGAGGAAGTGAATCCCGACGGCTCCTTTAATATTTTGGAATGGTGGAAAGACAAAGAAAAATACTTTCCGATTCTTTCAAGGATGGCCCGAGATATTTTAACTATTCAAGCTTCAATAGTGGCATCAGAGAGCACTTTCAGTCAAGCAAGACTTCAACTCGATGATTATAGAGCGTCTATGAGGGAGAGCTTGGAAAAATCAGTACTTTTCAGAGATTGGATCCGTTCGGAAAGAAGAAATTTTGGACTTGCTGAATCACAACCAGAGGTAGACGAAGCTTATGAAGAAATGCTAGCTGAACTTGCGTAGGATGATGCTTCGCCTGGAAGCGGTGATGACTAAGTTTCATTTCCGCCACCACCAATGGAAATTTCTCCGAACCTTGAAGGATTTATGAAATTTGTAAGAGATACCATGTAAATTAATATGTAACTTATATTTTGGCACATCTTGATTAGTTTCTTTTTCTTCTCAATGGTGGTATTAGCACCTTGTTGTGCTCATTCCATAGGAGGGAGGAAGACTAAGAAAGATATTGCCATAAATTTTTAATGCTATAATAAAAATATAACGCATTGCTTTGAATATCTCTTTATGGCTTATATACTATGTATATAGTAAGATGTATATATAGTATATATACTATACTATACTATATATATATCTTATATCTTATATATATATATATATATATATATATATATATATATATATATATATACTATATATACATCTTATATATACATATTATATAAGCCATAATCGATAGTATACATCTTACGATATACTATATATACATCTTAATATAGTAAGATGTATATATAGTGTGTATATATATATACTATACTATATATACATAGTATATAAGCTGTAATGACTCAACCGGTCATTTTAACTTTTAGAACCCCGTTCCCTAAAATAAAACTTTCCGTAGGTGCTTGTAATGAATTATGACTTGCGGGGATGGTTGGTTCGAGATTTGGAAGTGTTTGAGGTGAAACCGGAACACTTGGTTCCTTAAGTTGGCCTTAAAGTACTAAGTTTGACTTCGGTCAGCATTTTGAGAAAATGACCCCGGAATAGAATTTTGATGATTCCAACAGCTCCGTATGGTGATTTTGGACTTAGGAGCATGTTCGGAATTTTATTTGGAAGTCCGTAGCTAAATTAGGCATGAAATGGCTAAAAACAAGAACTTAAGTTTGGAAGTTTGACCGATGAGTTGATTGATCTTGGGTCTCGATACTGGCCCTCGAGCTGGACCTTCGATCATGGCTTTGATACACTAGCTCGAGCCTGTACCTTGTCAACCCTGGGCTCGATATCTGGCTCGATATCTGGGATCGATCATAGCCCAGAATGTCCAACAGAAGAGGAAAAATTGCAGCAGCTTTTTAACTCAAATTTTTAATCTGTTAACCATTCGAAACTCATCCGAGGCCCTCGGGACCTCAACCAAATATACCAACAAGTCCTAAAATATCATACGAACTTAGTCAAACTTCTAAATCACATCAAACAACGCTAAAACCATGAATCATACCCCAATTCAAGCTTAATGAAACTAAGAGTTTTCAACTTCTACATTCGATGTCGGAACCCATCAAATCAACTCCGATTGACCTCAAATTTTACACACAAGTCATAAATTACATAATGGAGCTATGAAAATTTTCGGAACTGAATTCCGACTCCGTTATCAAAAAGGCTCAAGCTCGATGCCATGATTGAGGCTATGATCGAAGGCCATGACCGAGGTCCAGGCTCGAGCCTGTGATCGAAGCCGCGATCGAAGGCAAGGCTCGAGGACATGATCGAAGGTATGGCTTGAGGGCTAGGATCGAGGCCCAAGCTCGATACCCTGATCGAAGGTACACCTCGATTCCCTGATCGAAGGCACCTGTTCGATGCCGCGATCGAGGCCCAGTTCGAGGACCAGTTCCGAAGGCTGCTGGGCAGTTTTATAAAAAGAGGGCATTCGTCCCATTTGCCATTTTTGACGAACTTGAGCTTGAGTAGAGACGACTTGTGGCATATTTTCAAGGGAAAAATATTGGGATAAGTGATTCTAACTCGGATTTGGTCTACATATACAAGTATATCATCGTTTTCACAATCTAATTAGTGTTTTGAGATTGAAATTTGGAAAAAGTTTAGAAATCTCATAGAAACGAAATTTTGAGATTTCGGTATCGATTCGGAGTCGGATTTGAGTGAAACTGGTATGGTTGGACTCGTAATTAAATGGGTTGTCGGATTTCATAACTTTCACCGGATTCCGAGATGTGGACCCCGCGGGCGAATTTTTAATTAATTTCGGATCTTTTCTTTAAAATGTAGTATTTCCTTATAGAATTTATTTCCTATAACTTTTAGTGATTGTATATAATTATTTTGGCTAGATTCGAGCCAGACAGAGTTGGATAATCGTGGAAAAGGCAAAATTGTGGATTAAATTGGAGCAAGACGAGGTAAGTCTCTTGTCTAATCTTGTGAGGGGGAAATTACCTCATAGGTGATTAAAAATTAAATAATTGTTGCTAATTGTGGAGGGCTACGTACGCACGTGGTGACGAGAGTCCGTGCGTAGCTACTATTAATGCTAAAGTCCGGGTAGTTTAGGACTCAAAGCATGCCTTACTTGTGTAAATTGTATTCTTTGATTTATTTATATTAATTGATATCTATATGAATATATTGTGAATTGTTAGATAAAGATATTAAAGGATGGAAATCTCATAGGATTGATTGTCTGTTTAAATCAATTAATTGTTAAAAGAAATTGTTCTCCTCCCAAATTCATCTTATAATGAATATACTCTCCTTCCGGAGGCACATAAGAAAATGTCCTCCTTTCTTGTGGAGCGGGCCGAACGCCTCTGCAGGATAGATGCATCTATGGATCGCGCCGCACGTCCCTTGGTAGTGTACACGACACTCTGGATCGGGTCGTACGTCCGCGGCAGAAATCGTGCTTAATAATAATAATTACACGATACTTTAATAATTTATTTCAGCTTGAGAAGCTAATTAATAAATTGGAAAAATCCTTGGAATTTAATGAATTATTATTCTTGCTTGTTTATGGGATTAATTGTTACTCCTGTAAATGAGATTTAAATTGATAAATGGGAATTTTTCTGAATTGAAGGAATTTAATTAATATATTGAGAATTGTTACATTTGAAGAATTTGATTATCTCTGCTGATTAAACAAATTATTGTAAATTCTATAAATCATGCTGATTTAAATATTCTAGATATATTTCAGTTATTATTATTGACCCATAGTGAGTGTCAAAGTCGGTCGTCTCGTCTCTACCACTTCGAGATTAGGCTTGATACTTACTGGGTACACGTTGTTTACGTACTCATACTACACTTGCTGCACTTTTTGTGCAGGATCTGAGACATGTGCTAGTGGAGGACCTATCATCACATACCCACGTCATCCCGAGGTATAGTGGTGAGCTGCCTTTCTGAGTCGTTCTGCAGCTACCAGAGTCTCTTCTTATATTTATATTCTGTCTATTTTATTTCAGACAGTATTTGGAGTTTTGTATAATCTACTAGATGCTCATGCACTTGTGACACTGGGTCTTGGCACACACACATTGGTAGAAGTTGGTATTTTATTATTTTCTTAGAATAAAAGTTTAACCAATGTACGTATGACTTATTAGTTGGCTTGCCTAGCTGTAGTGTTAGGCGCCATCACGACCTATAGGTGAAATTGGGTCGTGACAACATGGTATCAGAGCGCTAGGTTCACGTAGGTCTCACAAGTTATGAGCAGACCTAATAGAGTCTTGCGGATCGGTATGGAGACGTCTGTACTTATCTTCGGGAGGCTATATGGTGTTAGGAAACTACCTTTCTTCATATTCTATCGTGCAATTGATGTAGTACTAAATATCCTTCTCTTATTCTCTCATAGATGGTGAGAACACGCTCTAATGAGATTCTAGACCAGGGAAGAGCTATTCCTCCAGTTGCTAGAGGTCGAGGCAGAGGCCGAGGGAGGGCTCCATCCCGTGGTAGAAGGAGAGGATGTCCCAAGACTATTCTGGTTATGCCGCCAGTGGATCCAGCAGAGAATCCCATTATTGAGGAGCAGGGTGAGGTGCCTGTGGCAGAGCCAGCTCCGGTGGACTTCACATCTGCACCGGGATTTCAGGATGTCATGGGTCGTATGCTGCGATTCATGGACAATATGACTCAGGCCGGTTTATTTCCGGCAGACCCATCCATATCTCAGGCGGGCGGGGGAGCACAGACCCCTACCGCGCAGGCTCATGGACAAGCAGCTGTTGTATATCAGACCCAGGGTGCACTACCCGTGGGTGGAGTCCAGCCTGTGGTAGCAGCTACATCTGAGCCCAGGCCAGCTTTAGCCGCCGATCCTCAGAAACTATTGGACAGATGGACTAGACTACATCCTCCTGTCTTCGTGGATGAGCGACATGAGGATCCACAGGATTTTATTGATCGTTGCAAGGATAGACTGTACAACATGAGGATATTGGAATCCAATGGGGTTGATTTTGCTACTTTTCAGCTAGAGGGTAGAGCCCGTAGATGGTGGCAGTCTTATGCTCTTGGCAGAACAGCAGATTCTCCTCCCATGACTTGGGACAGGTTCACCCGTATCTTCTTGGATAGGTATATTCCAACCTCCCATAGGGAAGAGTTGCGGTTTTAGTTTGAGCAGCTCCAGCAGGGTCAGATATCAGTGACCGATTATGAGGCGAGGTTTTCTAAATTATCTCGCCATGCACTAATGATACTCCCTACTGAGGCGAAGAGAGTGCGAAGGTTTGTAGCCGATTTACATACTGGTATTCAGGCCACTATGGCTCGAGAGGTTGAGATGGGTACTTCTTATGAGCGAGTTGTGGAGATAGCCCGGAGGATTGATGGTGTACGTCAGCGGAGCCGAGAGCAGATTATGAGAGATAAGCGATTCAGGTACTCTGGAGAGTTCAGAGGTGCTCTGTTCGGGGGCAGAGGTCAGTTCGTGAGGGGACAGTCCAGTAGACCCCCATATCCAGCACCACCACCTCCTTGAGGTTCTCCAGTGCGACCTTATCTCAGTGCTATTCCAGAGAGTTCTTACCGCCCACCAGCTATTCAGGGTCCTCCCAGTGGGTATTCAGGTCCCCAGGGCCAGACACTTAGTCAGCAGCCCATCACACCGAAGAGTTGTTACGAGTGCGGGGATCCCAGTCATATGCAGAGGTTTTGCCCCAGGCTTCGATGTAGACCAGTACAGCAGGGTCAGCAGCCTATGCGTACCGGACCAGTTGCTCCACCAGTAGTCTGACCACCCAGAGGTGGAGGACAGGTGGGTAGGGGCCGTCCTAGAGGTGGAGGTCAGCCAGGCGGAGGCCAGAAAGTTGGCGCTCCAGCTCGGTTCTATGCTTTTTCGGCTAGACCAGATGCAGAGGCCTCAGATGCTGTGATTACAGGTATTATTTCTGTTTGTGGCAAAGATGCCTCAGTATTATTTGATCCAGGATCTACGTATTCATATGTGTCATCTCTATTTGCTCCATTCCTGGGTGTTTCTCGTGAGTCCTTGAGTACTCCTGTATATGTGTCCACTCCTGTGGGAGATTCTGTTATTGTGAATCGGATCTACCGGTCCTGTATTATTACATTCTGTGGTTATGAAACTAGAGCAGATCTCCTATTGCTTGAGATGACCGATTTTGAAATTATTCTAGGCATGGACTGGTTATCTCCATATCATGCTATTCTAGATTGTCATGCCAAGACTGTTACCTTGGCTATTCCAGCATTGCCTAAGCTGGAGTGGAAGGGTTCGCCTGATAGTTCATTTAATCGAGTTATTTCTTTTATAAAGGCTCAACACATAGTTGAGAAGGGTTGTTTGGCTTATCTAGCCTATGTTCGGGATACTACTGCAGAGACTCCGGCTATTGATTCAGTGCCTGTAGTTCGGGAGTTCCCCGATGTATTTCCGTCAGATCTTCCAGGTATGCCACCTGATCGTGATATTGATTTTTGTATTGACTTGGCTTCAGATACCCAGCCTATATCTATCCCACCGTATCGCATGGCTCCGAAAGAATTGAAAGAACAGCTTGAAGAGTTACTAGCCAAAGGGTTTGTCAGACCGAGTGTATCGCCTTGGGGTGCACCAGTATTATTTGTGAAAAAGAAGGATGGAACAATGCGGATGTGTATTGATTATCGCCAATTGAACAAAGTCACTATTAAGAACAAGTACCCTTTGCCGCGTATTGATGATCTATTTGACCAGTTGCAGGGTGCTAGGGTATTCTCTAAGATCAATTTGAGGTCGGGGTACCATCAATTGAAGATTCGGGATTCGGATGTTCCGAAGACTGCTTTCCGTACTAGATATGGTCATTATGAGTTTCTGGTAATGTCTTTTGGTTTAACTAATGCCCCGGCAGCATTTATGGATCTGATGAACAGGGTATTCAAGCGATATATTGACTCATTTGTCATTGTCTTCATTGATGACATTTTGATCTACTCACGTAGTAAGGAGGAGCATGAGCAGCATATGAGAGTAGTTCTTTAGACATTGCGGGAACAAAAGCTATATGGTAAGTTCTCTAAATGTGAATTTTGGCTAGAGTCTGTAGCATTTTTGGGACATATCGTATCGGGCGAAGGTATTAAAGTTGATCCCAAAAAGATTGAGGCAGTTCAGAATTGGCATCGTCCCACTTCGGCGACGGAGATAAGGAGTTTTCTGAGTTTGGCAGGTTATTATCGTCGGTTTGTGGAAGGTTTTTCATCTATTGCAGCACCTTTGACCAAATTAACCCAGAAGGGTGCTCCATTCCGATGGTCCAATGATTGTGAGGTGAGCTTTCAGAAGCTCAAGACATCATTGACTACAACACCAGTGTTAGTGTTGCCTTCCGGTTCGGGGATGTATACAGTGTATTGTGACGCTTCACGCGTTGGCTTGGGTTGTGTATTGATGCAGGAAGGGCAAGTTATTGCATATGCTTCACGTCAGCTGAAGCCCCACGAAAAGAATTATCCGGTACATAATTTGGAGTTAACTGCGATTGTTCACGCTCTTAAGATTTGGAGGCATTATCTTTATGGGGTGTCTTGTGAAGTTTACACTGATCATCGCAGTTTGCAGCATTTGTTCAAGCAGAAGGATCTAAATTTAAGACAGCGTAGATGGCTGGAGTTACTAAAAGATTATGATATTACTATCCTGTATCATCCGGGCAAAGCAAATGTGGTTGCAGATGCCTTGAGTCGAAAGGCGGAGAGTATGGGTAGTTTGCATTTCATTTCAGCAGAGGAAAGGCCATTAGCCTCAGATATTCAATCCTTGGCTAACAGACTTATGAGGCTGGATATTTCAGAGCCCAGCCGAGTTCTTGTATGTGTTGTGGCCCGGTCTTCACTATTTGAACAGATCAAGGCTCGCCAGTATGATGACCCACATCTGGTGGTTCTTCGTGAAATGGTACTACGAGGTTATGACAAGGAAGTTACTATTAGAGCGGATGGTGTTCTGCGACTCCAGGATCGTCTATGTGTTCCTAATGTGGATGGACTGAGGAAAAAGATCCTGAAAGAGGCACACAGTTCTCGATATTCTATTCATCTAGGTGCTACGAAGATGTATCGTGACTTGAGGCAGCATTATTGGTGGCGACGAATGAAAAAGAACATAGTTGAGTATGTAGCTCAGTGTCTAAATTGCCAACAAGTTAAATATGAGCACCAGAGGCCAGGTGGCCTACTTCAGCAGATGATCATACCAGAGTGGAAATGGGAACGAATTACTATGGATTTTGTAGTTGGGTTGCCGCGGACCTTGAGGAAGTTTGATGCAGTTTGGGTGATTGTTGACAGGTTGACTATGTCGGCACATTTTATTCCTATTGTGACTACGTATACTTCAGAGAGGTTGGCCCAGATTTATATTCAGGAGATAGTTCGGTTGCACGGTGTGCCAATTTCCATCATATCAGATAGAGGTCCTCAGTTTACTTCACATTTCTGGAGAGCAGTACAGGGTGAGTTGGGGACCCGTGTAGAGCTCAGCACAGCCTTTCATCCGCAGACCGATGGACAGTCAGAGAGGACAATTCAGATTTTGGAGGATATGCTCAGGGCATGTGTGATTGACTTTGGAGGTCAGTGGGATCGTTTCCTGCCTTTGGCCGAGTTTGCTTATAATAACAGTTACCAATCCAACATCGAGATGGCTCCATTTGAGGCTTTATATGGTCGGCAATGTCGTTCACCTATCGGATGGTTTGAGCCAGGTGAGGCTAAGTTATATGGTACAGATTTGGTAAGGGATGCCTTGGAAAAGGTAAAGTTGATTCAGGAGCGACTTCGTACAACACAGTCCAGACAAAAGAGTTACACGGATCAGAAAGCACGTGATATATCATTTATGGTAGGTGAAAAAGTTCTCTTGAAGGTTTCGCCGATGAAGGGAATTTTGAGATTCGGGAAGAAGGGCAAGTTGAGCCCAAGATTTATAGGCCCATTTGAGGTGTTGAAAATAGTTGGGGAGGTTGCTTATAAGCTTGCATTGCCTCCCAGCCTATCGGGAGTTCATCCGGTCTTTCACGTATCTATGCTCCGAAAGTATCATGCCGACCTATCACATGTGTTAGACTTCAGCACAGTTCAGCTAGATAATAGCTTGGGTTATGAAGAGGAGCTAATTACTATTGTTGATAAACAGGTTCGCCAATTGAGGTCCAAGAGAATTTCTGCAGTAAAAGTCCAGTGGAGGGGCCAACCAGTCGAGGAAGCGACTTGGGAGGCCGAGGAAAACATGCGGAGCAGATATCCAGACTTATTCAGCACTTCAAGTATAATTCTAAACCCGTTCGAGGACGAACGTTTGTTTAAGAGGTGGAGAATGTAATGACCTAACCGGTCATTTTAACTTTTAGAACCCCGTTCCCTAAAATAAAACTTTCCGTAGGTGCTTGTAATGAATTATGACTTGCGGGGATGGTTGGTTCGGGATTTGGAAGTGTTTGAGGTGAAACCGGAACACTTGGTTCCTTAAGTTGGCCTTAAAGTACTAAGTTTGACTTCGGTCAACATTTTGAGAAAACGACCCCAGAATAGAATTTTGATGATTCCAACAGCTCCGTATGGTGATTTTGGACTTAGGAGCGTGTTCAGAATTTTATTTGGAAGTCCGTAGCTAAATTAGGCATGAAATGGCTAAAAACAAGAACTTAAGTTTGGAAGTTTGACCGATGAGTTGACTTTTTGATAACAGAGTCGGAATTCAGTTCCGAAAATATTCATAGCTCCATTGTGTAATTTATGACTTGTGTGTAAAATTTGAGGTCAATTGGAGTTGATTTGATGGGTTCCGACATCGAATGTAGAAGTTGAAAACTCTTAGTTTCATTAAGCTTGAATTGGGGTATGATTCATGGTTTTAGCGTTGTTTGATGTGATTTAGAAGTTTGACTAAGTTCGTATGATATTTTAGGACTTGTTGGTATATTTGGTTGAGGTCCCGAGGGCCTCGGGTGTGATTCGAAGTGGCTAACAGATCAAAAATTTGAGTTAAAAAGCTGCTGCAATTTTTCCTCTTCTGTTGGACATTCTGGGCTGTGATCGAGCCCAGATATCGAGCAAGATATCGAGCCCAGGGTTGACAAGGTACATGCTCGAGCTAGTGTATCGAAGCCATGATCGAAGGTCCAGCTCGAGGGCCAGTATCGAGACCCAAGATCGAAGGCTCAAGCTCGATGCCATGATTGAGGCTATGATCGAAGGCCATGACCGAGGTCCAGGCTCGAGCCTGTGATCGAAGCCGCGATCGAAGGCAAGGCTCGAGGACATGATCGAAGGTATGGCTTGAGGGCTAGGATCGAGGCCCAAGCTCGATACCCTGATCGAAGGTACACCTCGATTCCCTGATCGAAGGCACCTGTTCGATGCCGCGATCGAGGCCCAGTTCGAGGACCAGTTCCGAAGGCTGCTGGGCAGTTTTATAAAAAGAGGGCATTTGTCCCATTTGCCATTTTTGACGAACTTGAGCTTGAGTAGAGACGACTTTTGGCATATTTTCTAGGGAAAAATATTGGGATAAGTGATTCTAACTCGGATTTGGTCTACATATACAAGTATATCATCGTTTTCACAATCTAATTAGTGTTTTGAGATTGAAATTTGGAAAAAGTTTAGAAATCTCATAGAAACGAAATTTTGAGATTTCGGTATCGATTCGGAGTCGGATTTGAGTGAAACTGGTATGGTTGGACTCGTAATTGAATGGGTTGTCGGATTTCATAACTTTCGCCGGATTCCGAGATGTGGGCCCCGCGGGCGAATTTTTAATTAATTTCGGATCTTTTCTTTAAAATGTAGTATTTCCTTATAGAATTTATTTCCTATAATTTTTAGTGATTGTATATAATTATTTTGGCTAGATTCGAGCCAGACAGAGTTGGATAATCGTGGAAAAGGCAAAATTGTGGATTAAATTGGAGCAAGACGAGGTAAGTCTCTTGTCTAATCTTGTGAGGGGGAAATTACCTCATAGGTGATTAAAAATTAAATAATTGTTGCTAATTGTGGAGGGCTACGTACGCACGTGGTGACGAGAGTCCGTGCGTAGCTACTATTAATGCTAAAGTCCGGGTAGTTTAGGACTCAAAGCATGCCTTACTTGTGTAAATTGTATTCTTTGATTTATTTATATTAATTGATATCTATATGAATATATTGTGAATTGTTAGATAAATATATTAAAGGATGGAAATCTCATAGGCTTGATTGTCTGTTTAAATCAATTAATTGTTAAAAGAAATTGTTCTCCTCCCAAATTCATCTTATAATGAATATACTCTCCTTCCGGAGGCACATAAGAAAATGTCCTCCTTTCTTGTGGAGCGGGCCGAATGCCTCGGCAGGATAGATGCATCTATGGATCGCGCCGCACGTCCCTTGGTAGTGTACACGACACTCTGGATCGGGTCGTACGTCCGCGGCAGAAATCGTGCTTAATAATAATAATTACACGATACTTTAATAATTTATTTCAGCTTGAGAAGCTAATTAATAAATTGGAAAAATCCTTGGAATTTAATGAATTATTATTCTTGCTTGTTTATGGGATTAATTGTTACTCCTGTAAATGAGATTTAAATTGATAAATGGGAATTTTTCTGAATTGAAGGAATTTAATTAATATATTGAGAATTGTTACATTTGAAGAATTTGATTATCTCTGCTGATTAAACAAATTATTGTAAATTCTATAAATTCATGCTGATTTAAATATTCTAGATATATTTCAGTTATTATTATTGACCCATAGTGAGTGTCAAAGTCGGCCATCTCGTCTCTACCACTTCGAGATTAGGCTTGATACTTACTGGGTACACGTTGTTTACGTACTCATACTACACTTGCTGCACTTTTTGTGCAGGATCTGAGACATGTGCTAGTGGAGGACCTATCATCACATACCCACGTCATCCCGAGGTATAGTGGTGAGCTGCCTTTCTGAGTCTGCAGCTACCAGAGTCTCTTCTTATATTTATATTCTGTCTATTTTATTTCAGACAGTATTTGGAGTTTTGTATAATCTACTAGATGCTCATGCACTTGTGACACCGGGTCTTGGCACACACACATTGGTAGAAGTTGGTATTTTATTATTTTCTTAGAATAAAAGTTTAACCAATGTACGTATGACTTATTAGTTGGCTTGCCTAGCTGTAGTGTTAGGCGCCATCACGACCTATAGGTGAAATTGGGTCGTGACAACATGGTATCAGAGCGCTAGGTTCACGTAGGTCTCACAAGTTATGAGCAGACCTAATAGAGTCTTGCGGATCGGTACGGAGACGTCTGTACTTATCTTCGAGAGGCTATATGGTGTTAGGAAACTACCTTTCTTCATATTCTATCGTGCAATCGATGTAGTACTAAATATCCTTCTCTTATTCTCTCACAGATGGTGAGAACACGCTCTAATGAGATTCTAGACCAGGGAAGAGCTACTCCTCCAGTTGCTAGAGGCCGAGGCAGAGGCCGAGGGAGGGCTCCATCCCGTGGTAGAGGGAGAGGACGTCCCAAGACTATTCCGGTTATGCCGCCAGTGGATCCAGCAGAGAATCCCATTATTGAGGAGCAGGGTGAGGTGCCTGTGGCAGAGCCAGCTCCGGTGGACTTCACATCTGCACCGGGATTTCAGGATGTCATGGGTCGTATGCTGCGATTCATGGACAATATGACTCAGGCCGATTTATTTCTGGCAGACCCATCCACATCTCAGGCTGGCGGGGGAGCACAGACCCCTACCGCGCAGGCTCATGGACAAGCAGCTGTTGTATATCAGACCCAGGGTGCACTACCCGTGGGTGGAGTCCAGCCTGTGGTAGCAGCTACACCTGAGCCCAGGCCAGCTTTAGCCGCCGATCCTCAGAAACTATTGGACAGATGGACTAGACTACATCCTCCTGTCTTCGTGGATGAGCGACATGAGGATCCACAGGATTTCATTGATCGTTGCAAGGATAGACTATACAACATGAGGATATTGGAATCCCATGGGGTTGATTTTGCTACTTTTCAGCTAGAGGGAAGAGCCCGTAGATGGT
Organism: Nicotiana tomentosiformis; assembly: GCF_000390325.3. Taxonomy (NCBI): domain Eukaryota; kingdom Viridiplantae; phylum Streptophyta; class Magnoliopsida; order Solanales; family Solanaceae; genus Nicotiana; species Nicotiana tomentosiformis. The sequence goes on along the minus strand of NC_090820.1, from coordinate 35,080,825 downwards.
GGCAGTCTTATGCTCTTGGCAGAACAGCAGATTCTCCTCCCATGACTTGGGACAGGTTCACCCGTATCTTCTTGGACAGGTATATTCCAACCTCCCAGAGGGAAGAGTTGCGGTTTTAGTTTGAGCAGCTCCAGCAGGGTCAGATATCAGTGACCGATTATGAGGCGAGGTTTTCTAAATTATCTCGCCATGCACTAATGATACTCCCTACTGAGGCGGAGAGAGTGCGAAGGTTTGTAGCCGATTTACATACTGGTATTCAGGCCACTATGGCTCGAGAGATTGAGATGGGTACTTCTTATGAGCGAGTTGTGGAGATAGCCCGGAGGATTGATGGTGTACGTCAGCGGAGCCGAGAGCAGATTATGAGAGATAAGCGATTCAGGTACTCTGGAGAGTTCAAAGGTGCTCCGTTCGGGGGCAGAGGTCAGTTCGTGAGGGGACAGTCCAGTAGACCCCCATATCCAGCACCACCACCTCCTTGAGGTGCTCCAGTGCGACCTTATCTCAGTGCTATTCCAGAGAGTTCTTACCGCCCACCAGCTATTCAGGGTCCTCCCAGTGGGTATTCTGGTCCCCAGGGCCAGACACTTAGTCAGCAGCCCATCACACCGAAGAGTTGTTACGAGTGCGGGGATCCCAGTCATATGCAGAGGTTTTGCCCCAGGCTTCGATGTAGACCAGTACAGCAGGGTCAGCAGCCTATGCGTACCGAACCAGTTGCTCCACCAGTAGTCTGACCACCCAGAGGTGGAGGACAGGTGGGTAGGGGCCGTCCTAGAGGTGGAGGTCAGCCAGGCGGAGGCCAGAAAGTTGGCGCTCCAGCTCGGTTCTATGCTTTTTCAGCTAGACCAGATGCAGAGGCCTCAGATGCTGTGATTACAGGTATTATTTCTGTTTGTGGCAAAGATGCCTCAGTATTATTTGATCCAGGATCTACGTATTCATATGTGTCATCTCTATTTGCTCCATTCCTGGGTGTTTCTCGTGAGTCCTTGAGTACTCCTGTATATGTGTCCACTCCTATGGGAGATTCTGTTGTTGTGAATCGGATCTACCGGTCCTGTATTATTACATTCTGTGGTTATGAAACTAGAGCAGATCTCCTATTGCTTGAGATGACCGATTTTGAAATTATTCTAGGCATGGACTGGTTATCTCCATATCATGCTATTCTAGATTGTCATGCCAAGACTGTTACCTTGGCTATTCCAGCATTGCCTAAGCTGGAGTGGAAGGGTTTGCCTGTTAGTTCATTTAATCGAGTTATTTCTTTTATAAAGGCTCAACACATGGTTGAGAAGGGTTGTTTGGCTTATCTAGCCTATGTTCGGGATACTACTGCAGAGACTCCGGCTATTGATTCAGTGCCTGTAGTTCGGGAGTTCCCCGATGTATTTCCGTCAGATCTTCCAGGTATGCCACCTGATCGTGATATTGATTTTTGTATTGACTTGGCTTCAGATACCCAGCCTATATCTATCCCACCGTATCGCATGGCTCCGAAAGAATTGAAAGAACAGCTTGAAGAGTTACTAGCCAAAGGGTTTGTCAGACCGAGTGTATCGCCTTGGGGTGCACCAGTATTATTTGTGAAAAAGAAGGATGGAACAATGCGGATGTGTATTGATTATCGCCAATTGAACAAAGTCACTATTAAGAACAAGTACCCTTTGCCGCGTATTGATGATCTATTTGACCAGTTGCAGGGTGCTAGGGTATTCTCTAAGATCGATTTGAGGTCGGGGTACCATCAATTGAAGATTCGGGATTCGGATGTTCCGAAGACTGCTTTCCGTACTAGATATGGTCATTATGAGTTTCTGGTAATGTCTTTTGGTTTAACTAATGCCCCGGCAGCATTTATGGATCTGATGAACAGGGTATTCAAGCGATATATTGACTCATTTGTCATTGTCTTCATTGATGACATTTTGATCTACTCACGTAGTAAGGAGGAGCATGAGCAGCATATGAGAGTAGTTCTTCAGACATTGCGGGAACAAAAGCTATATGCTAAGTTCTCTAAATGTGAATTTTGGCTAGAGTCTGTAGCATTTTTGGGACATATCGTATCGGGCGAAGGTATTAAAGTTGATCCCAAAAAGATTGAGGCAGTTCAGAATTGGCATCGTCCTACTTCGGCGATGGAGAACAGGAGTTTTCTGAGTTTGGCAGGTTATTATCGTCGGTTTGTGGAAGGTTTTTCATCTATTGCAGCACCTTTGACCAAATTAACCCAGAAGGGTGCTCCATTCTGATGGTCCGATGATTGTGAGGTGAGCTTTCAGAAGCTCAAGACATCATTGACTACAACACCAGTGTTAGTGTTGCCTTCCGGTTCGGGGATGTATACAGTGTATTGTGACACTTCGCGCGTTGGCTTGGGTTGTGTATTGATGCAGGAAGGGCAAGTTATTGCATATGCTTCACGTCAGCTGAGGCCCCACGAAAAGAATTATCCGGTACATAATTTGGAGTTAACTGCGATTGTTCACGCTCTTAAGATTTGGAGGCATTATCTTTATGGGGTGTCTTGTGAAGTTTACACTGATCATCGCAGTTTGCAGCATTTGTTCAAGCAGAGGGATCTAAATTTAAGACAGCGTAGATGGCTGGAGTTACTAAAAGATTATGATATTACTATCCTGTATCATCCGGGCAAAGCAAATGTGGTTGCAGATGCCTTGAGCCGAAAGGCGGAGAGTATGGGTAGTTTGCATTTCATTTCAGCAGAGGAAAGGCCATTAGCCTCAGATATTCAATCCTTGGCTAACAGACTTATGAGGCTGGATATTTCAGAGCCCAGCCGAGTTCTTGTATGTGTTGTGGCCCGGTCTTCACTATTTGAACAGATCAAGGCTCGCCAGTATGATGACCCACATCTGGTGGTTCTTCGTGAAATGGTACTACGAGGTTATGACAAGGAAGTTACTATTAGAGCGGATGGTGTTCTGCGACTCCAGGATCGTCTATGTGTTCCTAATGTGGATGGACTGAGGAAAAAGATCCTGAAAGAGGCACACAGTTCTCGATATTCTATTCATCTAGGTGCTACGAAGATGTATCGTGACTTGAGGCAATATTATTGGTGGCGACGAATGAAAAAGAATATAGTTGAGTATGTAGCTCAGTGTCTAAATTGCCAACAAGTTAAATATGAGCACCAGAGGCCAGGTGGCCTACTTCAGCAGATGATCATACCATAGTGGAAATGGGAACGAATTACTATGGATTTTGTAGTTGGGTTGCCGCGGACCTTGAGAAAGTTTGATGCAGTTTGGGTGATTGTTGACAGGTTGACTATGTCGGCACATTTTATTCCTATTGTGACTACGTATACTTCAGAGAGGTTGGCCCAGATTTATATTCAGGAGATAGTTCAGTTGCACGGTGTGCCAATTTCCATCATATCAGATAGAGGTCCTCAGTTTACTTCACATTTCTGGAGAGCAGTACAGGGTGAGTTGGGGACCCGTGTAGAGCTCAGCACAGCCTTTCATCCGCAGACCGATGGACAGTCAGAGAGGACAATTCAGATTTTGGAGGATATGCTCAGGGCATGTGTGATTGACTTTGGAGGTCAGTGGGATCGTTTCCTGCCTTTGGCCGAGTTTGCTTATAATAACAGTTACCAATCCAACATCGAGATGGCTCCATTTGAGGCTTTATATGGTCGGCGATGTCGTTCACCTATCGGATGGTTTGAGCCAGGTGAGGCTAAGTTATATGGTACAGATTTGGTAAGGGATGCCTTGGAAAAGGTAAAGTTGATTCAGGAGCGACTTCGTACAACACAGTCCAGACAAAAGAGTTACACGGATCAGAAAGCGCGTGATATATCATTTATGGTAGGTGAAAAAGTTTTCTTGAAGGTTTCACCGATGAAGGGAATTTTGAGATTTGGGAAGAAGGGCAAGTTGAGCCCAAGGTTTATAGGCCCATTTGAGGTGTTGAAAATAGTTGGGGAGGTTGCTTATAAGCTTGCATTGCCTCCCAGCCTATCGGGAGTTCATCCGGTTTTACACGTATCTATGCTCCGAAAGTATCATGCCGACCTATCACATGTGTTAGACTTCAGCACAGTTCAGCTAGATAATAGCTTGGGTTATGAAGAGGAGCTAATTACTATTGTTGATAAACAGGTTCGCCAATTGAGGTCCAAGAGGATTTCTGCAGTAAAATTCCAGTGGAGGGGCCAACCAGTCGAGGAAGCGACTTGGGAGGCCGAGGAAAACATGCGGAGCAGATATCCAGACTTATTCAGCACTTCAAGTATAATTCTAAACCCGTTCGAGGACGAACGTTTGTTTAAGAGGTGGAGAATGTAATGACCTAACCGGTCATTTTAACTTTTAGAACCCCGTTCCCTAAAATAAAACTTTTCGTAGGTGCTTGTAATGAATTATGACTTACGGGGATGGTTGGTTCGGGATTTGGAAGTGTTTGAGGTAAAACCGGAACACTTGGTTCCTTAAGTTGGCCTTAAAGTACTAAGTTTGACTTCGGTCAACATTTTGAGAAAATGACCCCAGAATAGAATTTTGATGATTCCAACAGCTCCGTATGGTGATTTTGGACTTAGGAGCGTGTTCAGAATTTTATTTGGAAGTCCGTAGCTAAATTAGGCATGAAATGGCTAAAAACAAGAACTTAAGTTTGGAAGTTTGACCGATGAGTTGACTTTTTGATAACGGAGTCGGAATTCAGTTCCGAAAATTTTTATAGCTCCATTGTGTAATTTATGACTTGTGTGTAAAATTTGAGGTCAATTGGAGTTGATTTGATGGGTTCCGATATCGAATGTAGAAGTTGAAAACTCTTAGTTTCATTAAGCTTGAATTGGGGTATGATTCATGGTTTTAGCGTTGTTTGATGTGATTTAGAAGTTTGACTAAGTTCGTATGATATTTTAGGACTTGTTGGTATATTTGGTTGAGGTCCCGAGGGCCTCGGGTGTGATTCGAAGTGGTTAACAGATCAAAAATTTGAGTTAAAAAGCTGCTGCAATTTTTCCTCTTCTGTTGGACATTCTGGGCTGTGATCGAGCCCAGATATCGAGCAAGATATCGAGCCCAGGGTTGACAAGGTACAGGCTCGAGCTAGTGTATCGAAGCCATGATTGAAGGTCCAGCTCGAGGGCCAGTATCGAGACCCAAGATCGAAGGCTCAAGCTCGATGCCATGATTGAGGCTATGATCGAAGGCCATGATCGAGGTCCAGGCTCGAGCCTGTGACCGAAGCCGCGATCGAAGGCAAGGCTCGAGGACATGATCGAAGGTATGGCTCGAGGGCTAGGATCGAGGCCTAAGCTCGATACCCTGATCGAAGGTACACCTCGATTCCCTGATCAAAGGCACCTGTTCGATGCCGCGATCGAGGCCCAGTTCGAGGACCAGTTCCGAAGGCTGCTGGGCAGTTTTATGAAAAGAGGGCATTCATCCCATTTGCCATTTTTGACGAACTTGAGCTTGAGTAGAGACGACTTTTGGCAGATTTTCAAGGGAAAAACATTGGGGTAAGTGATTCTAACTCGGATTTGGTCTACATATACAAGTATATCATCGTTTTCACAATCTAATTAGTGTTTTGAGATTGAAATTTGGAAAAAGTTTAGAAATCTCATAGAAACGAAATTTTGAGATTTCGGTATCGATTCGGAGTCGGATTTGAGTGAAACTGGTATGGTTGGACTCGTAATTGAATGGGTTGTCGGATTTCATAACTTTCACCGGATTCCGAGATGTGGACCCCGCGGGCGAAGTTTTAATTAATTTCGGATCTTTTCTTTAAAATGTAGTATTTCCTTATAGAATTTATTTCCTATAATTTTTAGTAATTGTATCGAATTATTTTGGCTAGATTCGAGCCAGATAGAGTTGGATAATCGTGGAAAAGGCAAAATTGTGGATTAAATTAGAGCAAGACGAGGTAAGTCTCTTGTCTAATCTTGTGAGGGGGAAATTACCTCATAGGTGATTAAAAATTAAATAATTGTTGCTAATTGTGGAGGGCTACGTACGCACGTGGTGACGAGAGTCCTTGCGTAGCTACTATTAATACTAAAGTCCGGGTAGTTTAGGACTCAAAGCATGCCTTAGTTGTGTAAAATGTATTCTTTGATTTATTTATATTAATTGATATCTATATGAATATATTGTGAATTGTTAGATAAAGATATTAAAGGATGGAAATCACATAGGCTTGATTGTCTGTTTAAATCAATTAATTGTTAAAAGAAATTGTTCTCCTCCCAAATTTATCTTATAATGAATATACTCTCCTTCCGGAGGCACATAAGAAAATGTCCTCCTTTCTTGTGGAGCGGGCCGAACGCCTCGGCAGGATAGATGCATCTATGGATCGCGCCGCACGTCCCTCGGCAGTGTACACGACACTTTGGATCGGGCCGTACGTCCTCGGCAGAAATCGTGCTTAATAATAATAATTACACGATACTTTAATAATTTATTTCAGCTTGAGAAGCTAATTAATAAATTGGAAAAATCCTTGAAATTTAATGAATTATTATTCTTGCTTGTTTATGGGATTAATTGTTACTCCTGTAAATGAGATTTAAATTGATAAATGGGAATTTTTCTGAATTGAAGGAATTTAATTAATATATTGAGAATTGTTACATTTGAAGAATTTGATTATCTCTGCTGATTAAACAAATTATTGTAAATTCTGTAAATCATGCTGATTTAAATATTCTAGATATATTTCAGTTATTATTATTGACCCATAGTGAGTGTCAAAGTCGGCCATCTCGTCTCTACCACTTCGAGATTAGGCTTGATACTTACTGGGTACACGTTGTTTACGTACTCATACTACACTTGCTGCACTTTTTGTGCAGGATCTGAGACAGGTACTAGTGGAGGACCTATCATCACATACCCACGTCATCCCGAGGCATAATGGTGAGCTGCCTTTCTGAGCCGTTCTGCAGCTACCAGAGTCTCTTCTTATATTTATATTCTGTCTATTTTATTTCAGACAGTATTTGGAGTTTTGTATAATCTACTAGATGCTCATGCACTTGTGACACCGGGTCTTGGCACACACACATTGGTAGAAGTTGGTATTTTATTATTTTCTTAGAATAAAAGTTTAACCAATGTACGTATGACTTATTAGTTGGCTTGCCTAGCTGTAGTGTTGGGCGCCATCACGACCTATAGGTGAAATTGGGTCGTGACATAAGCCATATTCGATAGTATAGTGTGTGTGTGTGTGTATATATATATATATATATATATATATATATATATATATATATATATATATATATTAAGATGTATATATAGTATATACATCTTACTATATACATAGTATATAAGCCATATTCGATAGTATATATCTTACGATATACTATATATACATCTTAATATATATATATATATATATATATATATATATATATATATATATATATATATATATATATATATATATATATAAATCGAATATTAATGTACAAATCTTAAGATGTATATATAGTAAATCGAATATAGCTTATATATCTTAAGATGTATATATAGTATAGTATAGTATATATATTATAACGCATTGCTTTGAATATCTCTTTACAATATTTTTGTCTTTAAATTTGAATTAAAAAATTTAGGTGACAATTCTATAATATAATTTACTAGAAATTGCCTTAGATATTTTTATTACTATTTTTTTTCTCTAACTTGTATAAAAATAATTTATAAAATAGAAAGTTTTTGTTGGGCCCGCTTAGGCCCGGGACCGGCCCACTTAACACGGGATCACTAGTTCGTGGTCCCGGTCCGGTTCCAACGAGAAGCCCGTGACCGCTTAGGATCGGCCCGCCTAGGACCGGACCACTTAGGACCGGGCCCGCGAAGCCCACTTAGGACCGGGCCCGGCCCACATGCCACCCCTAATTGGTATTAAGTGAAATCACGTGTTCTTAGAGCCACACTATAAGTTTAATTGTTATCCAATTTTAAGGGTAAACAGTTTGGCGCCCACCGTGGGGCCTAGGATAATAGTGATTGCTTAATACCGATATCGATTACACACACTGCTTTACACTTGTTCTTGTAAGAAACTTTGTTTTCAGGATAAACATGCCAAACTCACAAGTAGCGCCTACACATGGTGACAGCAACCTCGAATTTCATGGGGAAAATGACAACATAGCCGCCCCAGGAATCGAGGTGCCTCAGGCCGACCTCGAGGGAGCATCAATTGCAAATCCCGTCGATGTTAGTTCACATGTCGCCCTAAATGCAAATTTGGGCGTTGATCCTGAAGGTAGTATACGCAGGGAAGTTCGATCAGGTGGTCAAGGTACGCAGGGCAGAGAAGATGATGGAGTTAACCTCCAATTGATATTCAAAATATTACAGGCTCAACAGGCCGCTATAGCACAACTACAAAATTAATACCTAACACCGAGTAGGATCGAGCCAGAAGTCGTTCAAAGGACCGAGCCTGTGCCGAAAAGGTCAAATGCTAACGAATCAGGGACCGACCCGCCATTATGAAAATGTTCGAGGAGCTCACTATATGGATTGAATCGGGAGAAAAGAAAATCGAGGCAAATGACAAGAAAGTAGAGACATACAACTCTCGGGCTGACCAAATACTGAAGGCACCGCCGATTCTAAAGGGTATGGATTCAAAAAAAAAATGTACATAAGCCTTTCCCTCCAAGTGCGGCACCGAAACCCATTCCGAAAAAATTCCGAATGCCAGAAATTCCTAAGTACAATGGGACCACCGACCCTAATGAGCATGTCACTTCTTATACATGCACAATAAAAAGGAATGACTTGGAAGACGATGAGATTGAGTCTGTTTTACTAAAGAAATTTGGAGAAACCTTGTCGAAAGGAGCAATGATATGGTACCACAATTTTCTGCTTAATTCCATCGATTCCTTAACTCCTTCGTAAAGGCACATGTCGGAGCGATAATGGTTGCAAATAGGAAGTCGGACTTCTTCAAGGTGAAACAAAAAGACAACGAAATGTTGAGGGAATTCGTATCTCGATTCCAAATGGAATGCATGGAACTACCACCGGTCACAGATGATTGGGCTATTCAAGTCTTTACTCAGGGTTTGAACTAACGTAGTTCGGTGGCATCACAACAGCTAAAACATAATTTAATTGAATATCCAGCGGTAACCTGGGCCGATATACATAATCGGTACAGTAAAAGATCAGGGTCGACGATGATCAATTGGGGACCCCTTCCGGTTCCGTTTATCCAAACAGGCCCATCGGTAGAACTCAAAGGGATATTGATAGAGAACCCCAGTCAAACAAAGATCGGTATCAACCATGCAACGTAGATCGAAGAAACATCAGCCCATGATGCAATCCCATCCGAAATGATCGAAGGAACGATCGAGGACAGAGCTCTTAAGGGCTCACGAGCAAAAATGGCTTCGATAAACATATCGATCCCACTGAAGCACCACGATTATCAGAATACAACTTCAACATCGACGCATCAGATATTGTGTCATCCATTGGGAGAATCAAAGATACTAGATGGCCCAGACCCCTACAAATCAATCCATCACAAATAAACCTCAATCAAATATGCAAATACCATAGTACACATGGTCATAGAACCGAAGACTGCAGACAACTAAGGGAGGAGGTGGCCCATCTATTCAACGAGGGTCACCTTCGAGAATTCTTGAGCGATCTAGATAAGAACCATTTCAGAGAAAAGGATGCAAATAGGAAAAACGAGCAGGAAGAACCACAATACGTGATTCACATGATCGTTGGCGGGGTCGATATTCCACAAAGGCCCGTGTTCAAACGCACTAAAGTATCAATCACCAAAGAAAAATGAACTCGAGACTATGTGCCAGAAGGCACTTTATCATTCAATGATGAGGAAACAGAAGGGATCTCACAACCCCACAATGATGCTTTGGTAATCTCTATCCTTATGAATAAAATTCAAGTTAAATGTGTTTTAATTAATCCATGAATCGCGCCCAATATTATTCGATCAAGGGTCGTGGAGAAGCTCATCCTACAAGATCAGATCATACCCGCATCTCAGATTCTCAATGGCTTCAACATGGCAAGTGAAACAACTAAAGGTGAAATCACCCTACCAGTAAATGTAGCCGGAACTATTTAAGAAACAAAGTTCCATGTGATCGAGGGTGATATGAGATACAACGCACTACTCGGAAGACTCTGGATTCATAACATGAGGGTTGTCCCCTCAACCCTTCACCAAATGTTGAAGTTCCCAACATCGGATGGAGTAAAAACGATGTATGGGGAACAAAATGCTGCAAAAGAGATGTTCGCGATCGACGAAATAATACTGGTATCGTCGCTTTGGTCAACAATGGGATTAGAGTTCAAAGGAAAACATGAAACTAATTAGCAACCACAGTCACCAGCCTCGACTTAGTTGGAGAAGCAGGGAACGGATGAGGACGATGACTACTGGATCCCTCGATCCTTCATAATCCCCGAGGATTCCGACGCCACCAAATCGACTGTCGAGGAACTGGAGCAAGTCATACTGATCAAGAATCTACCCGATTGAAAGGTATACCTGGGTACGGGGTTAACCCCTAAGCTCAGGGAAAAACTCATTAGATTTCTTATCGATAATATGGATTGTTTTGCTTGGTCCCACCTAGATATGACAAGGATCCAGCCAGAGATTACTATGCATCGATTGAGCTTGGACCCGAAGTTTCGCCCGGTAAAACAAAAGAGAAGGCCTCAGTCCGAGGTAAAACATATATTGATCAAGGATGAAGTAACCAAACTTTTCAAAATAGGATCCATTTGGGAGGTAAAATATCCCGAATGGTTAGCAAACGTAGTCGTAGTCCCTAAAAAGGAAAATAAATTTAGAATGTGTGTAGACTATAAAGATTTAAACAAAGCATGTCCTAAAGACTCTTTCACTCTGCCGAATATCGATCGCATGATCGATGTCACGGCCGGCCACGAGATCCTTAGTTTTCTCGATGCCTACTCCGGGTACAATCAAATACAAATGAACCTGAAAGATCAGGAAAAGACTTCGTTCATCACTAAGTATGGTACCTATTGTTATAGTGTAATGCCGTTTGGACTAAACAATGATGATGCCACTTATCAACGCTTAGTAAATCGAATGTTCGAAGAACAAATATGTAAGTCAATGGAGGTTTATATTGATGATATGCTAGTTAAGTCCCTGCGAGCAGAGGACCATTTGACACATTTGCAGGAGACCTTCGATATACTAAGAAAATACAACATGAAGCTCAACCCGGAGAAATATGCATTCGGGGTCAGCTCGGGAAAGTTCCTCGGCTTTATGGTATCAAATCGGGGAATCGAAATCAACCTCGATAACATCAAGGAAATTGAAGACATCACGGTCGTGGACAATGTTAGGTCCGTACAAAGATTAACAGGGCACATAGCCGCCCTAGGCCGATTCATCTCAAGGTCTTCAGATAGAAGTCACAGGTTCTTCTCACTTCTCAAAAAGAAGAATAGTTTTGCATGGACCCCGGAATGTCAACAAGCATTAGAAAAATCAAAGCGGTACCTCTCGAACCCGCCACTGCTTCATACCCTAAAAATGGACGAGCGTCTCTACTTATTTTTAACAGTCTCAGAAATCGCGGTAAGTGAGGTCCTAGTTCGAGAAGAGCAAGGTACACAATTTCCTGTTTACTATGTTAGTCGAACTTTAGGTGAGACCAAGACTCGGTACCCACACTTAGATCTGCGTAGTGACTACTTATCCACTAGGAAATTAAAACTATATTTTTAGTGTCACCCGATCTGCGAAGTGACTACTTATCCTCTTCGCAATATTTTGCATAAGCCCGAACTTTCAGGACGATTGGCCAAATGGGCTGTCGAAGTCAGTGGGTACGATATCGAGTACCGACCCCGAACGAACATCAAGTCTCAAATCTTAGCAGAATTCGTGGCTGAATTTACGTCATCCCTCGTACTAGAGGTCGAAAAGGAACTATTAATAAAGTCGGGTACATCATCGGGGGTATGGACCCTCTTCACAGACGGTGCTTCGAAGGTGAAGGCGTTCGGGTTAGGCATCGTTTTGAAGCCACCCAAGGGTAATACAATTAGACAAGCTATCAAAACTGTCAAGTTAACTAACAATGAGGCCGAGTATGAGGCCATGATTGCAGGTTTCGAGCTAGCTAAAGGTTTGGGAGCAAAAGTCATCGAGGCCAAATGTGACTCCTTGCTTGTGGTAAACCAAGTCAATAGAACCTTCGAGGTTCGAGAAGATCGAATGCATAGATACTTTGGACAAACTACAGGTGACTCTACATTGGTTTAAAGAATGGACCCTACAGCATGTGCCTCGAGAACAAAACAGTGAGGCCGATGCCCTCACAAATTTAGGGTCATTAGTCGAAGACGACGAGATTAGCTCGGGGATGTCGTACAACTTTCAAGGTCAGTAATCGAAGAAGGCCACGCCAAAATCAACTCCACAAGTCTGACCTGGGATTACAGGAACAAATATAATGAATACCTAAAGAACGGGAAGCTTCCATCGGATCCTAAGGAATCTAGGACTCTACGTACGAAGGCCGCACAATTCACATTGGTCGAAGACGGAACACTGTATAGAAGGATGTTCGATGGACCATTCACATTATGTTTGGGACCAGGAGATACCGACTACGTCCTACGAGAAATCCATGAGGTCACCTGTGGAAATCATTCCGGTGCTGAATCATTGGTTCACAAAGTCATCAGAGCAGGATACTTTTGGGCCGATATGGAAAAGGATACAAAAAAGTTCGTTCGAAAGTGCGACAAATGTCAAAGGTATGCACCGATAATTCACCAACCTGGAGAGCAACTCCACTCAGTCTTATCCCCATGGCCATTCATGAAATGGGGAACGGATATCGTCGCCCCTCTACCATCGGCCCCATATAAAGCTAAATTTATTTTGTTTATGACTGATTAATTCTCTAAGTGGGTTGAAGCACATGCTTTCGAAAATATTAGAGAGAAAGAGGTCATAGATTTCATCTGGGACCACATTATATGCCGATTCGAGATGCCTGCCGAGATCGTATGCAACAATGGAAAGCAATTCGTCGGCAGCAAAGTGACCAAGTTTCTCGAAGATCACAAAATAAAAAGGATGATGTTGACGCCATATCATCCTAGTGGGAACGGATAGGACGAATCGACAAACAAGACCATCATTCAAAATCTAAAGAAAGAATTGAACGACGTTAAGGGAAAATGGAGAGAAATATTGCTAGAAGTCCTTTGGGCGTATCGAACAACATCAAAATCCAGTACGAGGGCAACACCGTTCTCTTTATTATATGGCGTCGAAGCTCTGATCCCGATTGAAGTCGGGGAACCTAGCGTCAGGTTTCGATATGCAACAGGAGATTCAAATCATGAGGCTATAAATACAAGCCTCAAATTGCTAGATAAAAAAAGGGAAGCTGCTTTCGTTCGGATGGCCGCACAAAAATAGCGGATCGAAAGGTACTACAATCGAAGAGCCAATCTTCGACACTTTAAAATCGAGGACTTGGTTCTGAGGAAGGTCACCCTCAATACTCGAGACCCAAATGAAGGAAAACTTAGCCCGAACTGGGAGGGACCGTATTAGGTCCTCGATATCATCGGAAAGGGATCCTACAAACTTGGCACGATGAACGACGAACCGTTACCAAACAATTAGAATATATCACTCCTCAAACGATACTACTGCAAAGGTACAACCTTCTCCATTTTCATTTATATTTTTCATACTAACCATTTGCAGGTGTTTAATCAAATACATCGAAGGATTCTTCAAACACAAAGTCCTTAGGTATGAAAGCACGCGTTGCACTCTTTTTCCCTTAGACAAGTTTTTATTCCAAATGGGTTTTTCCGGTGAGGTTTTTAATGAGGCAACCATTTTTCGTGCTAACTTAGAGCAATTCAATAGTATCTGAGGCTTGTTTACAATCAACCTCGAATACTGGGGGGCATCACCCTCGGATAGGAAAATACTTCGTGCCGACAGAGTCTCAATAGGGAAATTTTGTAACAAGAGCCAAACGGTCGAACGAACCATGCCCATGCAGATCACTCGAGCCCTAATGGTAAACATGTACGCATGTTAATCTATTGAAAAAAGTATTTTTCCTTGCCAGATATTTCATGCCTTAGAGAAAGTTTTACTTTACAATGTCATGCTTGTGATCGGTTGTGGAAACTGACTTAAGGGCCGGTCACAACTAAAGTTCGAACAATTGATCCCGCATTCGGGGGGACTGCCATCCAAAAAATTGACATGATCGAATTACTAAAACCTCGAGATCGTAAGACCTTAAAGAAGGCAAACCTCGATCTTATAGGCCAAGGCCACCCCACTCGGGGACTGATACTTTGAACAAGTTCGAAGTATAACAGGGGAACAAGCCCAAAATGCGAAACCCAAGATTAAGTGTACGTCAAAATTAACACGGTTCGGAGACGCTCGATTTCCGTTATAAAACAGGCCTTCGAATATTTTCATAAACCGGTTAAAAAGGCTACTCTCGGCTAAATTACTAAGGGTCTCGATAATATCGACCCTCGAAAACCCTAGTGGGTATAAAGTCGTTCGAACTCTCGAACAAATTCTTTATTACATCCTAAGGCACAACAGATTTTATATGATTAAACAATAAACCTTTCAAGCCGAAAAGAGGGAGAAAGCCATTCTTTTTACTATGGCAGTATCGGCTTGATTCAAGAGCCTAAATGGCCATTTTATTTTTGATTTCGAGAAATCATCCTCACTCAATTAAAACCTAAGGGTCACCGTACTCCGAGTTCGAGCAAGTACTCACTCGATTATAAAAACTACACTTGTCCGGCTTCGATCAAATTGCCTAAGCCTCGAACTTATGAACAAAATTTTCATAAGGCATGAATGAAACAAAATTTTCACAAGGCATAGAATGAAATAAAGACAAGTCGGAAAGAGATCTTTATATATATGAGAATATTTACAAGGTCCGATCAGGATCCTATACAAAAATTCAAAAGTAAAAAATTTTACGGTTCCTAATTTTCTCCGGGGGCAGCTTCTTCTCCATCGAGGCCTCCCCCCCCTCTCGGACCTGCACTTGATCTCGACGTCATCATCATCATCGGAGAAAGCCATCGCTCCAGCATCGGCTTCATGCTCTCTAGCCTTTATTTTCTCGTGGGTAAGATCGAAACCTCGAGCGTGGATCTCCTCGAGGGTTTCCCTCCGAGATTGGCATTTGGCGAGTTCAGCAATCCAATATGCTCGAGTTTGAGCAGTCTCGGCTTCCACGATCGCATCTTCCTAGGCATTAGCTTTTTCGGCTTCAGATTTGCTCTTTGCAAGTTCGGAAGCCAACCGAGCTTCGAGCTCCACTATTTTTTTTTCCTAGGCCGAGCTCTTCTCCTTCATGCCTCGAAGCTGACTTTCGGCCGATGAAAATTTGGGATAAATCAGTCTTTTTTTCTGCAGCTAAACGGTCCATACCTTTTTTTTCTACCCCAAGGTCTCTGCCTTCATCATGTTGACCTCCTCGCAGAGCTGCCTGATCATCTCGACCTTCTGATGTAGCTGTGATATTGAAATGTTAGCCACCGTTCCTGAATCGAGCCTATGAGCTTTTAAGATTTTCATTACCTGCTCGATCAGGTCGGTCTGATCTTGATGAGCCTTGGCTAACTCGGCTTGGAGGTCCTTGCTTTTTTCTTCTCTTTGCCCATAGAGAAGTCTGAGGGAATTTCTCTCCTCCGTGAGCCCTCGGAGGTCGGTCTCATACCGACTCAGCTCAGCTCGAGACCGAGAAAATGTTTCCCGATCAAGCACCGAGGCCTACGTAGAAAGAAGAAAAGAAGTTAGACAGGAAGAGAAAAACGAACACAAAGGTAATACCAACTAGGGGAGTTAAGGCTTACCCGATTCAGAGCTTGTTGCGCTTCGTTGAAAAGGCTCGATGCCTCGCCCAAGTCTTTCCTTGAGACCTCCAAGTCGCTCAGGCCGGTAGCATCTTCGCCCCCAGTAAAATAATCACGGAAGGGATCTTCCCTTCCGTGGGCTCCTTTGATGGAGAGGGTCTTCAAAGCCCTAGCCTCTTGAATCATCTCCTCAGAAAATGAGGGGAGCATCGGGGAGCCCCCAATTTCTATTGCCCCAAGTGGATCACTTGGGGAGTTCTCTCCATCTCGAGGGGCCTCGAGACCAGCCCCTACAGTCGTACCCACCGTTGGCTCATTATGGTTGAAGGCATCTTCAATCCTCGATGACTTGGGGACTTCGCCGGAGTCTCTTCCCGAGACCCCCTCATCTCGAGACGGAGTCTCTACAGTCTTCACCGATTCAATAGCTTTTGGGGCCTCTGTGCTCATTCCCACTCGGGCCACCATCCCGAAGTCGTCTTCTTCCTTTTCTTCGTCTTTATCCCTTAGACGCCGAACAGAGTCTTCGGTCAGGAGGATGATGTTCTTCATCGGCTTACGAGTCGCCTTCTTCTTAAGTTCTGGATCCTCTGAGATTGAGATCTTTTTCCTCTTTTTGTCCTTTGTCGGTTTCGGTGTCGGGATCGAAGTCTCCTCCTCACCAGATAAGGGCCTCATGACAACATCTTTGCCAAGGCCTATATGAAAGGAAATTAAGTAAGAAATGCTTTAACAAAATCATCAAAGACGTAGAAAAGGGGCTTACCGTGAGTTTTGGTCTCACATCGGCCCTTTGATAAATCGCACCATGAGCACTCTCCATACGTAGAGGTCGGGGCTAGGTCCCGTACCCAGCTCTTGAGGTTAGGAATTGTAGCGGACATCCAAGCGATCGCTACATCACAAAAAAGGATATTGATGACAAGAAGCAAATGAGCAAAACATTTAATAGGAACTAATAGGTGGATTGTACTTACACTTCATATTCATTTCTCGGGAAATGGCATCTTCTCGGCCGGGATTAGGTCGGAAGTCCTCGCTCGAACGAACCGTCATATCTAGCCTCGGTCTTTGTCCTCGTCTATGCTCGATAACAACACTTTGGTAGCCCAGCGTTAGAGTTTTATTAACCTGCCTCGATAGAGGCGGGGCTGTACAACCTGATGAGGTGGTCGAGGGTGAAAGGCATCCCCTCGACTTTGCTCACGAAGAATCAGAGCAGAATAACAATTCGCCAAAAGGAAGGATGGATTTGGCTTAGGTTATTTGGTATTGACGGCAAAAATCAACGACGACGGGGTCGGGGGGGCCAGCGTGAAAAGGTAAGTGTAAACACTTAGAAACCCTTACACATGGGTGGTGATGTCCTCTACGGGGGTCGGGATCACTGTCACAACCCAATCTCACCTATAGGTCATGATAGCGCCCAACACTACGGTTAGGCAAGCCAACTAGTGATTTAAACACATATTCAAACCTTTTAAAAATTAACCGAATAATTAAACTCTTCTTACTTGCAGGAATTTAGACAATATGAAAAGATTTAGTAAATTAAATAATCAAGAATAGAATTAAATCCAAACATTCTACTAGTGTGTGTGCCAAGATCTGGTGTCACAAGTGTATGAGTATCTAGTAGATTATATAATAATTTCAAATATTGTCTAGAATGAAATAGACAGAATAAATATTTCAGGAAGAAGCACTGGTTGCTGCAGAATGGCTCAGAAGAGCAACTCACCACTAAGCCTCTGGATATCGTGGGTACGCGCCGATAGATCCAACTATAGTACCTGTCTCAGGTTCTACACAAAAGTGCAACAAGTGTAGCATGAGTATGTAAAGAACGTGTACCCAGTAAGTATCAAGCCTAATCTCGAAGAGGTAGAGACGAGATGGTCGACTTTGACACTCACTAAGGGTCAATAATAATAAATAAAATAAAAATAGAAATATTTAAATCAACATGATTCACAGAGTTAACAATAATTTTATTTAACCAATAAAAATAATTAAATTCCTTCAAATGCAACAATTCACGGTCTATTAATTAAATTCACAAGCTACAATTAAAAATATCAAGGTATCGTGTAATTATTATTATTATTAGGCACGATTTATGCCGAGGTCGTACGGCTCGATCTAGAGTGTCGTGTACACTGTCGAGGGACGTGCGGCGTGATCCATAGATGCATCTATATTGTCGAGGCATTCGGCCCGCTCCACAAGAAAGGAGAATGTTTTCTTATGTACCTCCGGAATGAGAGAGTATATATTATAAGATTAATTCGAGAGGATGAATAATTTCTTTTAACAATTAATTAATTTAAATACAAAATTCAGTATATGAGGTTTCCATCTTTTACTATCTTTCCCTAACAATTCACAATATATTACAAATAATTTAATTAAATAAATAATACAAATTTCACACGTAATTCATGATTTGAGTCATAAACTACCCGGACTTTAGCATAAATAGTAGCTACGTGTGGACTCTCGTCACCTCGTGCGTACATAGCCCCCACATTTAGTAATAATTATTAATTTAAATTAGCTATGGGGTAAATTACCCCTCACAAGATTAGACAAGAGACTTACCTTGTCTCAAAGTCCACTTTTCTGATCAAATGTCGTGTAAAACCTCAATTCGATGCCGAAAAATCCGAAACTATCCAAAAGTTATATAAAATAACTAATACATGATCACTAATTCGAAATTTATCTATTAAATAAATTACCCTATCCAAAATGGTAAAAGTCCTAAAATTCACCCTGGGCCCACGTGCTCGAATTCCGAAAAATTTTGGAGAAAAATGTTACCCATAATCTCAAGAACACAAATATATAATTTCTATCCAATTCCATAACCATTTTCGTGGTTAAAATCTCATTTTTATACAAATCTAGGTTTTTAATCTAAACCCTTGATTTCTAAGATTTACCGGTTATAATCTCTCCATAATCTATGTATTTAACTCAAGGTGTGTATAATTAACTTACCTTCCAATTGCTAGCTGAAATCCCCTCTCAAAAAGCTCTGAAATCGCCCAAACATGGAAGAAAAACGGACTAAGATGAACTGAGGCTCGTCTGATTTTAAGGTTCTGTCCAAGCAGGTTTTTCGCACCTACGAAGGGATTGACCGCATCTGCGGCTTCGCACCTACAGAAATTCCTCGCAGGTGCGAGTTTCACTCACCTGGACCAAGGTCGGATCTGCGCACACTGCTTCGCACCTGCGCGTTCGTAGGTGCGCCAAAATTCCGCATCTGCGGCGATGGCCTCCCCTTATTTTTGCCGCTTCTGCGAACAAAACTCGCATCTGCGAGGGTCGCACCTGCAGTTGTCCAAGCGCAGGTGCAATCATACCATAAGCAAAAGGCTTCAGTTCTTCCTACAAATTCCAAAAATGGTCAGAGCCTTGTCCGGTTAACACTCGGGCACCCGGGGCCCCGCCCAAACACACCAACAAGTTTGAAATCATAAAACAAACTTGCCCGAACACTCGAAACGTGTAAAACAACATCAAAACTAAGAATCATACCTCAAACCAAATTGATCCAACTTAGAAATTTCAAATTCTTCAAACTTATTTCGAACGCTCCGAAACATACTTATACTACTCGGAATGACACCAAATGTTGTGTGCAAGTCTTAAATCTCCATACAGAACTATTCCCAAACTCGGAATTTCAAACGGACCTCGATTACTCCAAAACCTACTCCAAACCAAACTTAAAGAATTTTAAACCTTTAAATAGTTTGTTTTCACTATTAAGCGCTAAAACACTCCTGGATTATCTAAAACCCGATTCGAACATACACCCAAGTACGAAATCATCATATGAACCTATTGGAACCGTCAAATCCCAATTCCACGGCTATTTTCCCAAAATATTGACCGAAGTCAAACTTGGCCTATTAAAGCCAAACTAAGGAACCAATTATTCCGATTTCAACCCGATCACTTCTAAATTCTGAACCAACCATCTCCGTAAGTCATAAATTAATTAAAGCACATACAAGGAGTTTTATTTAGGGGAACGAGGTTCTAAAAGTCAAAATGACCGGTTGGGTCATTACATTCTCCACCTCTTAAACAAATATTCGTCCTCGAACGGGTTTAGAATTGTACCTGGAGTGCTGAATAAGTGTGGATATCTACTCTGCATGTTTTTCTCGGCCTCCCAAGTCTCTTCCTCGACAAGTTGGCCCCTCCACTGGAATTGTACTGCTGAAATCCTCTTGGACCTCAACTGGCGAACATGTTTATCAAAAATAGCAATTGGCTCCTCTTCATAACCCAAGCTATTATCTAGCTGAACTGTGTTGAAGTCTAACACATGTGACAGGTCAGCATGATACTTCCGGAGCATAGATACATGGAAAACTGGATGAACTCTTGATAGACTGGGAGGCAAAGCAAGCTCGTAAGAAACCTCCCCAACTCGTCTCAACACCTTAAATGGGCCTATAAACCTTGGGTTCAACTTCCCCTTTTTTCCAAATCTCATGATTCCCTTCATCGGCGAAACTTTCAAGAGAACTTTTTCACCTACCATAAAAGATAAGTCACGCACTTTCTGATCCGCGTAACTCTTCTGTCTGGACTGCGCTGTACAAAGTTGCTCCTGAATCAACTTTACCTTTTCCAAGGCATCCTTCACCGAATCAGTACCATATAACTTAGTCTCACCGGGCTCAAACTATCTGATGGGTGAACGACACCGCCGACCATATAAAGATTCAAATGGAGCCATCTCGATGTTGGATTGGTAACTTTTATTTTAAGCAAGAACGGCCAAAGGCAAGAAACGCTCCCACTGGCCTCCAAAGTCAATCACACATGCCCTAAGCATTTCCTCCAAAATCTGAATTGTCCACTCTGACTGCCCGTCGGTCTATGGATGAAAGGCTGATATGATATGATATTGGCACACCGTGAAACCGAAATATCTCCTAAATATATATATATCTGGGCCAACCTCTCTGAAGTATACGCAGTCACAACAAGAATAAAGTGTGCCGACTTGGTCAACCTGTCGACAATGACCCAAACTGCATCAAACTTCCGCAAGGTCCGCGACAACCCAACTACAAAGTCTATAGTGATGCGTTCCCATTTCAACTCTGGTATAGTCATCTGCTGAAGCATGCCACCTGGCCTCTGGTACTCATATTTAACTTGCTGGTAATTTAGACACCTAATTACATACTCAACTATGTCCTTTTGCATTCGTCGCCACTAATAATGCTGCCTCAAGTCAGGGGCGAAGCTACGTTCCTCCAAGGGTGGTCAGCTGACCACCCTTCGCAGGAATATTATACTCCGTATAAGGTAAAGTATTACTTATTATTGATTAAAAATAGACTTTGAACACCCTTACATAGCCCACTGTCAAAGGTTTGAGCACCCTTGTTGAATTTCCTGGCTTCGCCACTGCCTCAGGTCACTATACATCTTCGTAGCGCCTGGATGAATAGAATATCGAAAACTGTGTGCCTCCTCTAGGATACCTTTCCTCAGTCCATCCACATTAGGAATACATAGACGATCCTAGACTCGCAGAACACCATATGCGCCAATAGTAACTTCCTTGGCACCACCCCGTAGTACTGTTTCTTAAAGAACCATTAAATGTGGATC
This sequence comes from Nicotiana tomentosiformis, assembly GCF_000390325.3. Lineage (NCBI taxonomy): Eukaryota > Viridiplantae > Streptophyta > Magnoliopsida > Solanales > Solanaceae > Nicotiana > Nicotiana tomentosiformis. The sequence continues at coordinate 35,059,220 of NC_090820.1, read as the reverse complement.
ATTATACTGGCGAGCCTTGATCAAATAATGATGACTGGGCCACAACACATGCAAGAACTCGGCTGGGCTTTGAAATATCCAGCCTCACAAGTCTATTAGCCAAGGACTGAATATCCAAAGTTAATGGCCTCTCCTCTACTGAAATGAAAGCCAAACTACCCATACTCTCCGCCTTTCTACTCAAGGCGTCTGCAACCACATTTGCTTTGCCCTGATGATACAGGATAGTAATATCGTAATCTTTTAGTAACACAAGCCATCTGCGCTGTCTCAAATTTAGGTCCCTCTGCTTGAACAAATGCTGCAAACTACGATGATCAGTGTAAACTTCACAAGATTCCCCATAAAGCTAATGCCTCCAAATCTTAAGAGTGTGAACAATCGTAACTAACTCCAAATCATGCACTGGATAATTCTTCCCGTGGGGCTTCAGCTGACGTGAAGCATACGCAATAACTTACCCTTCCTGCATCGATACATAACCCAAGCCAATGTGTGAAGCGTCACAATACACTGTATACATCCCCAAATCGGAAGACAACACTAACACTGGTGTTGTAGTCAATGCTGTCTTGAGCTTCTGAAAGCTCACCTCAAAATCATCGGACCATCGGAACGGAGCACCCTTCTAGGTTAATTTGGTCAAAGGTGCTGCAATAGATGAAAAACCTTCCACGAATTGACGATAATAATATGCTAAACCCAGAAAACTCCTGATCTCAGTCGCCAAAGTGGGACGATGCCAATCCTGAACTGCCTCAATCTTTTTGGGATCAACTCTAATGCCCTCGCTCGATACAATATGCCCCAAAAATGCTACAGACTCTAGCCAGAATTCACATTTTCAGAACTTAACATATAGCTTTTGTTCCCGCAATGTCTAAAGCACCACTCTCATATGTTGCTCGTGCTCTTCTTTTCTGCGTGAGTAAATCAAAATATCATTAATGAAAACAAAGACAAATGAATCAATATGTAGCCTGAATACCCTGTTCACCAAATCCATAAACGTTACCGAGGCGTTAGTTAAATCGAAGGACATCACCAGAAACTCATAATGACCATATCTAGTCCAGAAAGTAGTCTTCGGAACATCCGAATCCTGAATCTTCAACTGATTGTACCCCGACCTCAAGTCGATCTTAGAGAATACCCTAGCACCATGCAACTGGTCAAATAGATCATCAATACACGGCAACGAGTACTTGTTCTTAATAGTGACTTTGTTCAATTGACGATAATCAATACACATTCGCATCGTTCCATTCTTCTTCTTCATAAATAATACCGCTGCACCCCAAGGCGATACATTCGGTCTGACGAACCCTTTGGCTAGTAACTCCTCAAACTGTCTTTTTAACTCCTTTAATTCTCTTGGATCCATGTGATACGGTGGGATAGATATAGGCTGGGTATCCGGATCCAAATAAATATAGAAATCAATATCACGGTCAGGTGGCATGTCTGGAAGATCTAAAGGAAATACATCAGAGAACTCCTGAACTACATGCACTGAATCAATGGTCGGAGTCTCTGCAGTAGTATCCCGAACATAGGCTAGATAAGCTAAACAACCCTTCTCAACCAAGTGTTGAGCCTTCATAAAAGAAATAACCCGATTAGATGCACTAACAGGCGAACCCTTCCACTCCAACATAGAAAATTTTAGAATAGCCAAGGTTACAGTCTTGGCATAGCAATCTAGGATGGCATGATATGGAGATAACCAGTCCATGCGCAGGATGATTTCAAAGTCAGTCATCTTAAGCAATAGAAGATCTGCTCTAGTTTCATAACCACAGAATGTAATAATACAGGACCGGTAGATCCTATTCACAACAACAGAATCACCCACATGAGTGGACACATAAACAGGAGTACTCAAGGACTCACGAGAAACATCCAGGAAATGAGAAAATAGAGACGACACATAGGAATATGTAGACCCTGGATCAAATAATACGGAGGCATCTTTGCCGCAAACAATAAATAATACCTGTAATCACGGCATCTGAGGCCTCTACATCTAGTCTAGCCGGAAAAGCATAGAACCGAGCTGGAACGCCAACTGCTGACCTCCACCTCTAGGACAACCCCTACCCACTTGTCCTCCACCTTTTGGTGGTCGGACGACTGGCGGAGCAATTGGTGCGGTAATCATAGGCTGCGAACCCTGCTGCACTGGTCTACTCCGAAGCCTGGGGCAGAATCTCCGCATATGACTGGGATCCCCACACTCGTAACAACTCTTCGGTGTGATGGGCTGCTGACTAAGAGTCTGGCCCTGGTGACCTGAATACCCACTGGAAGAACCCTGAATAGATGGTGGGCGATAAGAACTCTCGGGCATAGCACTGAAATAAGGTCGCACTAGAGGATCCCGATGAGGCGGTGGTGCTGGATATGGGGGCCTGCTGGATTGCCCTCTCACGAACTGACCTCTACCCCCAGACTGAGCACCTCTGAACTTTCCAGAATATCTAAATTCTTATCTCTCATAACCTGCTCTCGGCTACGCTGACGCACACCCTCAATCCTCCGTGCTATCTCTACGACTAGCTCATAAGAAGTACCCATCTCAACCTCTCGAGCCATAGTGGCATGAATGCCAGTATGTAAACCTGCAACAAATCTCTGTACTCTCTTCGCCTCAGTAGGGAGTATCATAAGTTCATGGAGAGATAACTCAGAGAACCTCGCCTCATAATCGGCCACTGACATCTGACCCTGCTGGAGCTGCTCAAACTGAAACCGCAACTCTTCCCTCTGGGAGGGTGGAATATACATGTCCAGGAAAATATGGGTGAAACTGTCCCAAGTCATGGGAGGAAAATATGTTGGTCTGCCAAGAAGATAAGACTTCCACCATCTATGGGCCCTACCCTCTAGCTGAAAAGTAGAAAAGTCTACCCCATGAGACTCCAATATCCTCATATTGTGCAGTCTATCCCTGCACCGATCAATGAAGTCCTGAGGATCCTCATGTAGCTTACCCCCAAAGACAGGAGGATGTAGTCTAGTCCATCTGTCCAATAGTTTCTGCGGATCAGCGGCTGCAGCTGGCCTGGGCTCAGGTGTAGCTGTTGCCACTGGCTGGGCTCCACCCACGGGTAGTGCACCCTGGGTCTGATATACAATAGTTGCCTGCCCATGAGCCTGTGCGGTAGGGGTCTGTGCTCCCCCGCCCGCCTGAGATGTGGTTGGGTCTGTCCGAAATAAACTGGCCTGAGTCATAGTGTCCATGAACCGCAGCATACGACCCATGATATCCTGGAATCCCGGTGCAGATGTGAAATCCATCGGAGTTGGCTCTACCATAGGCACCTCGCCCTATTCATCAATGATGGGATCCTCTACTGGATCCACTAGCGGCCTAACTAGAACAGTCCTGGGACGTCCTCATCCCCTACCACGGGCTGGAGCCCTTTCTCGGCCTCTAACAACTGGGAGAGTAGCTCTTCCCTAGTCTGGAGCCTCATTAGAGCGCGTTCTCACCATATGTGAGAGAATAAGAGAAAGAAATTTAGTACTACATCAATCGCACGATGGAATATGAAGAAAGGTAGTTTCCTAACACCCTATAGCCTCTCGAATATAAGTACATACGTCTCTGTACCAATCCACAAGACTGTATTAGGCCTGCTCATAACTTATAAGACCTACTTGAACCTAGTGCTCTGATACCATGTTGTCATGACCCAATCTCACATATAGGTCGTGATAGCGCCCAACACTACAGCTATGCAAGCCAACTAGTAATTTAAACACATATTCAATCCTTTTAAAAATTAACCTAATAATTAAACTCTTCTTATTTACAGGAATTTAGACAATATGAAAAGATTTAGTAAATTAAATAATCGAGAACAGAATTAAATCCAAACATTCTACTAGTATGTGTGCCAAGACCTGGTGTCAGAAGTGTATGAGCATCTAGTAGATTATACAAATATTTCAAATAATGTCTGGAATGAAATAGACAGAATAAATTTTTTAGGAAGAAGCACTAGTTGCTGCAGAATGGCTCAGAAGGGCAGCTCACCACTAAGCCTCTCGATATCGTGGGTGCGCGCCGATAGGTCCAACTATAGTACCTGTCTCAGGTTCTGCACAGAAGTGCAGCAAGTATAGCATGAGTACGTAAACAACATGTACCCAGTAAGTATCAAGCCTAATCTCGAAGAGGTAGAGACGAGATGGTCGACTTTGACACTCACTAAGGGTCAATAATAATAAATAAAATAAAAATAGAAATATTTAAATCAACATGATTCACAGAGTTAACAATAATTTTATTTAACCAACAGAAATAATTAAATTCCTTCAAGTGCAACAATTTTCGGTCTATTAATTAAATTCACAATCTGCAATTAAAAATATCAAGGTATCGTGTAATTATTATTATTATTAGGCACGATTTCTGCCGAGGTCGTACGACCCGATCCAGAGTATCGTGTACACTGTCGAGGGACGTGCGGCGTGATCCATAGATGCATCTATACTGCCGAGGCATTCGGCCCGCTCCACAAGAAAGGAGGATATTTTCTTATGTACCTTCGGAATGAGAGAGTATTTATTATAAGATTAATTCGAAAGGATGAATAATTTCTTTTAACAATTAATTAATTTAAACAGAAAATTAAGTATATGAGGTTTCCATCTTTTACTATCTTTCCCTAAAAATTCACAATATATTACAAATAATTTAATTAAATAAAGAATATAATTTACACACATAATTCATTATTTGAGTCCTAAACTACCCGGACTTTAGCATAAATAGTAGCTATGTACAGACTTTCGTCACCTCGTGTGTACGTAGCCTCCACATTTAGCAACAATTATTAATTTAAATCACCTATGGGGTAAATTCTCCCTCACAAGATTAGACAAGAGACTTACCTTGTCTCAAAGTCCACTTTTCCGATCAAATGTCGCGTAAAACCTCAATTCGATGCCGAAAATCCGAAACTATCCAAAAGTTATAAAATAATTAATATATGATCACTAATTCGAAATTTATCTATTAAATAAATTATCCTATCCAAAATGGTAAAATTCCTAAATTATACCCCTGGCCCACGTGCCCGGATTTCGAAAAATTTCGGAGGAAAACGTTAGCCATAATCTCAAGAACTCAAATATATAATTTCTATCCAATTTTATAACCATTTTCGTGGTTAAAATCTCATTTTTATACAAATCTAGGTTTTTCATCTAAACCGTTGATTTCTAAGATTTACCGATTATAATCTACCCATAATCTATGTATTTAACTCAAGGTGTGTAGAATTAACTTACCTTCCAATTGCTAGTTGAAATTCCCTCTAAAAAAGCTCTGAAATCGCTCAAATATGGAAGAAAAACGGACTAAGATGAACTGAGCCTCGTCCGTTTTTAGGTTCTGTCCAAGCAGGTTTTTCGCACCTGCGAAGGGATTGACTGCACCTGGTGCGAGTTTCACTCGCCTGGACCAAGGTCGCATCTGCGCACACATCTTCGCACCTGCGCGTTCGCAGGTGCACCAAAATTCTGCATCTGCGGCAATGGCCTCCCCTTCCTTTTTCCGCTTCTACGAACAAAACTCGCATCTGCGACTGTCCAAGCGCAGGTGCGATCGTACCTGAAGCAGAAAGCTTCAGTTCTTCCTCCAAATTCTAAAATTGGCCCGAGCCTCGTCTTGTTAACACTCGGGGCCCCGAGGACCTGCCCGAACATACCAGCAAGTTTAAAATCGTAAAACAGACTTGCCCGAACACTCGGAAGGTGTAAAACAACATCAAAACTAAGAATCATACCTCAAACCAAATTGATTCAACTTAGAAATTTCAAATTCTTCAAACTTATTCCGAACGCGCCGAAACATACTTATACTACTCGGAATGACACCAAATTTTGCGTGCAAGTCTTAAATCACCATACAGAACTATTCCCAAACTCGGAATTTCAAACATACCTCGATTACTCCAAAACCCACTCCAACCCAAATTTAAAGAATCTTAAACCTTCAAATATTTGATTTTCACTATTAAGCGCTAAAACGCTCCCGGGTTATCCAAAACCTGATTCGAACATACACCCAAGTCCAAAATCATCATACGAACCTATTAGAATCGTCAAATCTCGATTCCGGGTCGTCTTGTCAAAATGTTTACCAAAGTCAAACTTGGCCTCTTAAAGCCAAACTAAGGAACCAATTGTTCTGATTTCAACCCGATCACTTCCAAATTTTGAACCTACCATCCCCGAAAGTCATAAATTAATAAAAGTACATAAGGGGAGTTTTATTTAGGGGAACGAGATTCTAAAAATCAAAATAACCGGTTGGGTCATTACAATCACCACATCTTTGCCCTCCCAGTTGTAATCTTTCTTTACCTGCTTAAGGTATCCCTCAGTTATCGAGCATATATACCTCGACACTGGCTCACATCGACCGAGAATCGACCAGGCTTTATCTGTCTTAAAGTCGGAGGTGAGGACGCACCCCCCGGGAACACACTCCTCAGGGCACGACTCCACCGGTGTTTTTTCGCCGGCCGACTGCGATGAAAAAGCGTTTTCCTTTTGAGAAACAATTTTTGATATTTTCGCCATTTGAATTTGAAGTTAAAAATATATGGAGATGATAAGATTTGGTTTTCTAAGAAGAGGTTAGCAGTGAGAATCGTAGATATGCATATGAAGAACTTAGAAGAAGTAAAAAGAACTTAGTAGATTTGGAGATTGAAAATTTGAAAGTAAAAGTTTAAAATGGTGAAGAGAGGGGCTATTTATAGATTTCACAATGACGATTCAAAATTGGAAGTGGCTGACCATCGAATGACGCGCATTTAATGCCTTGGTAACTGTACAGACTGGACGTTTCAGTCACTTCCGTCACTTATTTCACGAGGATGACGTCATGACAGGTCGAGGTAGAAAAATCGAAGGCTCAATTCGTTTCTTGTCATTGCACTCCAAAACAATGAGGGGACTATCTGTATACGGATAAAACTGGGCCCACCCGATTTTACTGTTTGACCGAGATCGGGAGACTGCATCGGAAGACGGCCTCATAACGGAGCAGACTAAAACACGAGGATAAGGTACCGAGTTCAAAACCGAGGTACCTGTCCAGATCGAGGCTAGTAGCGATCGAAGCCAAATGAGACAGACATCGAGCAAGATCGAAGATAGCATAATAACGGAAAGGCGAGATATCTGTGACTGATCGAAGATCACGGTGTAAATCTCGGTGACTGGTCGAGGATCATGGAGTAAATCTCGAAACGGATCAAATCAGAAATGGTTAATTAGCTAATCATGGAATTTTCTTCTGTAATTAGAACTATACCATAAGTGGGATTCCTCTACTATATAAAGGGGGTTCTAATCATTTGTAGACCACGGTTCACAGAGATCAAAGCAATATAATTCTCTTTCTCGTTTATACGATTGTTCATCAGGTTGTTATATTTTAATTATTCTTGCATCTACCAGTTCGAGGGTATCCAAACTCGAGGGCTGAGTTCCATTCTAACACTAGTTTGCTTTACTTTATAGTTCAATTCTGTTATTAATCCTCATATTTATCAATTGGTATTAAGTGAAATCACGTATTCTTAGAGCCACATTATAAGTTTAATTGTTATCCAATTTTAAGGGTAAACAAACTTATAATTGAAGAGGGCCATAAGATATTTAAGTTTTCAAGTCCAATTCAAGTGGAAGATTCTAAAGATGTAAAATCGGGTTATACAGTAAAGGTGTTAATCGGGTGGCGCCGGTCCACTAACAATCTGGTTTTGACCTGGTTCAGCCTGGGTCAGCCCGTCCGGTAAGGGGTGGGACGGGTTGGCTAGGGTAGGGGTTGTGCCGTCGGACCTTTTTTGGCTATCGGTACACCGAAACCTAGGTAGCCGGGTAACCCGTTTAAGAGTTTTAACCGTGTTCCAGCCTGGTTTAAGTTGCAATTTTTTTTTAAATTCTGACTGTTGCCAACGGTCAAAATAAAAAATGATCGTTGGGCAACGGTCATTTTTTGCACTTTTAGTCATTTCGGCCTATCCCCTTAAAACAAATAGCCTATCCACCCTTAATAATTGATAAATTATATTTTTAGCCTTTTAAAAACTATAAATAACCCCCATCTTCTTCATTTTTTCTCACAACTTGTTCTCTTCTTCTACTCTAATTCTCTCTCAATTCCCTCTTGATTATTGAATTGCTTAATGCTCTCAAGTTCTCAATTAATTAACATTTCAGGTTTTATCAATTATTTACGGTAGCCACTATAAAATTATAATTATCAAGTGAAGTGTGGTTACCATTTTTGTAAGGTTCAAGTTTAATCATGCCCCATGCTTCTAGAGTGCGCTCACATGTTTGGGAACACTCTGAGGTGGTAGAAAAAATAAAAAAGTTCACAAAGTATAGTGCAAGAACTGTGGTCGAGTCTTTATTGTTGGTCGAAAGTGGGAGGGCACATCTGGTTTAAGGAGGCATATCAAGGATTGTCTTGAGCGTCCTCCAGAAATTCGTATTTAAGTTGATATGAGACAATTTGTGTTATTTTGAATTTGTTAGACTTATTTAAGCTTAATGTGTTAGTTTATTAGACATGTCAATTTGAAGTATTATTATGCAATGAAAATATAAAATGAAAGCCTTTGAAGTTTGATCCTTACATATTGGTCTTATTAAATAATTTTATATAGCCACTTAATTACAATTTTAAAATTTTAAAATTAAAATTTCAAATTTAAAACTTTAAACTTTAAAAGTTTAATTTTATGCCTTAAAATATTTATTTTATTATTTAAAAGTTTGCAAACACTTAAGAATCAATTGAACAAGGAAATAGAATATCCTAAAAATATTTAAAAAAATTAACCGTGCCAGGTCCGGACCCGATAAGCCCGAACCTGGACGGGCCTAACAAAACCCGAAATATCCCAACCCACTAACCAGCCCGGAACCCCAGCCCACTAACCAGCCCGCTCGAAATGAATGCCAGTTTTCATTAATTTATTAATTTCTACAATGGCAAAGTATATACATGCAAGTGTTGAACTGGCAGGAGGAACTGCTATGGGCAGAAATTAATAAGACATGAAGGAATGCAGAGGCGGAACTTTACAGAATGGTGTTTGCCAGAGGCGGATCCAAAATTTAAATCTTATAGATTCAAACTCATTATATTTTTAAGGTTATGAGTTGATATCTATTATTTTTGCATTTTTCATAAATTTTTACATATAAATTTTTACTCTACGTCGAAAGTTATGGGTTCAGTTGAATCCGTAGCTAGTACGCTACATCCGCCACTGGTGCTTGCTGGGTGCATCTATCATGTATAGCAAGAAAGAAATATTAGAATATTTCAGGAGAAACAGAGATCGGTGCAGGGGATCATTAAGCAGATTATTCAGGAGGTAACATGTAAAGGGACACTGAAGCCAAAGATAGGAAGGAAGTTAGTTCCTCTTAATTTCTACCCTTAAGTGTACTAGCAGTAATAGTGATGTTCTGGTTTGGGGCCTCTCCAAAGTCAGTTGCTTTTTTTTCATACTTGTACTTATTTGTTATTGGTAAATAAAATATTTTACTTACCAAAAAAAAAATTAATTGTCTTTGAACATAGAGGTTTGTTCTTTTACAAGGTCGTTAAACCATGAAAGGTTGTAGGCATTCAGATAGAAATTTTCAACATGTAACAAGCTACCTGAAAATTGGGTTGTGGAGAGCGACGACAAAGATAAATGTCAAGCTAACTCAACTTATATTTTTTAAGAAATTAAATATTTGTGTTTTTTATATTACAATGTCAGTCTGCTCATTATTTGTTGTCACTAATAAGAAACTATGAATAAGATTTGAAGTTCAACGCTAATTTGAATATACATATTACATATAGCAACACGAAGAATATACATAATCATTAATCCGAAGTTCCTTTCATGAGTACCATAGAGTCTGTGAACTCCATTCCCTTCATGAGAATCAAGTATCCCTCCATTTTTTTAAAAATATTATTGGGTGTATGTCTGATTCAACAGAAACAATGCATTTTTTGGAGAATCCAATACGGATGCGACAATATTCTTAGAGGATCCGAGCAATATTGCCCAAAACAAATCAGGTTCCCCTATTTCCTAGAAAATTCCTTTTTCACCTAATCTGATCTTTTTGAATTACTAATATTATCCAATTAAGTACCATCTATTTCAATACAAACAATGAATCGAATTTTTTATATACATTGTCAATAGCAGAGCTGTCAATACGGGCTAGCCCGCTCCGGCGTAGCCTAGCCTTGGCGGGCTAGGCTGGGTTGGCCCACTGTTTTCGATGGGCCTTGAAATGGTTAGCCCAACCCTACGTGGGTGAAGGGCCCTGCGAGTCAGCCCACTATTTTTAAAAAATATATATATATATATATATATATATATATATGTGTGTGTGTGTGTGTGTGTGTGTGTGTGTGTGTTGTGTGCATGTATATAGAAGTCCAAAAACATACTTGTTGGCTAGAAAGTTTCTACAAAATTTAATAACGTTTGGCATTATTTTAATAAATTACTATAAAATACAAAAAAGTAGGACATTATTTCATTAATTAAAAATCAATACTCAAAACAAACTATTCAAAAATACTTTCAAGGTGCTCATGGTATATCCAACAAATCATTTTCATCAAGCACAATTGAATCCTCTTGTGAAACATCTTCCATTTCATCTAAATCTATAATTATATGCAATGTTAATTAGTTAAACATTAAGAATAACTAAAATCTTAAAGAACAAAGAAATATTTAAACTCACTTAAAAATATTACCATTTTGAGATTGGACTACTCTTCTTGTTATTTTAGTCTCATATATATTAATATTTTTAATTAAATACATTTATTAAGCCCACGGGCTAAGCTAGCCCAACCTCATGAATTACGAGCTTACTTCGGCTGGGCTTAAAAGCCTCATTTTTAAATGGGCTTCAAAATTACTGAGTTGGGTTGTGCCGGCCTGACTCTAGTAAATTAATGTCAATATTTTTCAGGTCCATAAATTCCCCGAGATGTTCCTTAACTATGTACCTTTTCTCATTTTGAGATTTTACAACCTTTTCTCTATCAGGAAAAAATAATTTTTTTCCCACAAATATCGTATCTACAGCTACCGTCACCATATATTAAGATTTAATAAAAGATATTCCAATAAAATCTGTAAGGCAAGTTAACTAACATTGATCATCCACAGAAGAGAATAAATGAGAATATGTTTTCATTGTCATGGCATTCCCTACCTATAGTGTATTCATATGTTTTCTTACATTATACCTCTTGTGCTAACTAGACTGTGGATGCATTACACTACATTTCCAATGAAGAAAAACTCAACGATTAATGTGGGCGATGAAAGAATCCATCTCAGCACGGTTTACGCCCCCATCTGTTACTGATATTTTGATAGCTTTACTCAAATCTGCTGCTCTTTTCCTCATCTCAAAGTTTTCACAGCATTTTCAACCATTTTTTATCTCGACGCGTCCATGGCTTAACAGTTAGTCCAATTTTCAGATACTTTGATACAAGTTGAGAATTCCTTGGCTGATCTGAATGCATTGGCCATGCTGCTATAGGAACTCCCATTGACATACTTTCCATACACGAATTCCATCCATAATGACTCATAAAACCGCCATTTGAATTATGTGCTAATTAATATCTCCAACTGGGGTGTCCAATCTCTTACTATAATCCCTCTTCCTTTTATTCTTTCTTCATATCCTTCAGGCAATAGGACTTTTCTAACTTCACTTGTGAAAACATTTCCTTTGTCAGCATCCCTGAGTACCCAAATGAACTTTTGCTGGCTTTTCTCTAGACCAATTGCGAGCTCTTTGACTTCTTCGTTAGACAACGAAATAGTCGTTCCAAATGACACAAAAATAACTGAGTTAGGTTCTTGTTTGTCAAGCCAATCGAGGGACTCGTGGTGTTTGTTTGAGTCTTTGCTCTTCTCTTTTGGCTCTAAAGGATTGAATGGACCTATAGCCCATTGCATCAATCCATCATATTCTTTGGTAAAAATAGCACGGGTTACCCAGTTTTCGGACTGGTAATTGAAAAATAGCCAACGCTTGCAAAGTCATTGAAAAATAGCCATTATTTTACTGTAACACGGACCGGTCCAACATGATATACTGGAGATTGGTGCACCTGTGTGTAAACTTCCAGCATATTATGTTGGAACTCCAATACGCGGAAAGTTCCAGCATAATATACTGGAGATTGAAGCACTTATGTATGAACTTCCAGCATATTATGCTGAACCGGTATATTATACCGGAACTCCAGTATATTATGCTCGAATATTTTTCGAATTTTGAACAGTCTATACATGAAAATTGACTAAATTTCGATTACTTTTGAAACTGTTGCTATTTTTCAATTAACACTTGTAAATCGACTATTTTTGTATTTCTCCCTATTCTTTGGCCATTAAATCAAGGTTTAAACTTTCTATTATTCTCGACGAATTGTAAAGTTCACCGCAACTGATCTTCCCATTAAATTGTTCTTAAATGTTCAGAAATTCCCAAAACTCTGTGGTAAACAGTCTCCAATTGATGGAATATCATCATAATATTCAGTTCCAGGTAGAACAGGTTTTCCTTTGAGTTCCCATAAAAATGAATATGTCATGAAAGCTGAGGTACTATTGAAAGAGTAGCACTCTGCAAATCTTGAAACACCCAATTCATCAAATTATCATAAATAGCAACCACTTTTTTAGTATTCGCGCTTAGAAGTTCGCGTACTAGAAAGCAAACAAGGTGCGGAGATGGAACGTCGCGTAGAAAGAAGGCATTAGCTGGTTTGGGAATTTGTTAGAAGCATTAGGATTTGGAAGGGGAGTTTCAAAAGGTGTTTTAAATTCATGGAAATAAATGTTTGTAATGGTGAGAGGATCAAGACCATGAGCCCGAATTTTCGCCTGTTAAATGTGAGCAACGGTTCCAATATAATGGACAGGGATATTGTACGAGGAAACGAGTCGAGAGAGATGGAGGAGTTGATTGAGATGGCCTTGGACCGGAAGTGGTACCGTTACCACTGCCACTTAGGCCGTCTCTTGCAGTGACAAAGCCAGGAACTTCAGTTTAATGTCATTTTCCAATAAATGGTATTCTACTGACGACCCTTCGCCTGTTGTAGACCCACCCTTGGCATCTTGTGCACCATTTTGGCCATGGGGTTTTAGGTAAGCTTTTCAGCCATAGGTAAGCTATTAGTTCTCTAGTGATACAGTTTCAGAAATAATATAATGAAGTGTGTTATTGAGGAACAAAAAAGATCATTTTATAAGGAATGTATTGATGACTGCAACAAATATTGGCCAACCATTTGCTAAAAGATTTATCATTGGAACACAAAATGTGTTTGCTACAAGATATATAATTTTTTTTGTTGACATATCTCTGGATTTTGTTCAAGACTACAAATGGAGTAGAAACACCAATTACAAGACATTTGACTGTCATATACATACAACGTGGAGCTAATGGAGCTCCATATATCTTCATCACATAGCATAACGGCAAGAAACCAATATGACTGAATTAAGCTAAACAAATTTTGCATCATGAATGGTTTTCACCTATATATTTAATGAAATGGGTGCAAATGTTTTATACTAGGGTTCAAATTCCACCAAGACAAAAAAGTAATTTCTTTTCTTTATCTAAACCTTGATGAAGAGAGAGTTAGCGGTGCTTGTATTGTTATTAAAAGGTTAAATAATATTATTATTATTATTAATAATAATAATAATAAACTATTATATATATTTTCTTCCAGAAAAACTGACGAAGTTGATACTATACTACAATAGTAGAGTCCAACTCAGTCACACACCTGACTTTGTCACAAGGAAAAGCGTGCAAGTAATAATACCACAAATACGGAAAAGCATGCAAGTGATAATATTACAATTACAACAGACCTAACAATGAGAATTATTGTAGTCAGGGGTGGGAGGGAGTTCATTCGAATCTTTTTGATATATATATTGATTACTTTGCGTATTTAATTTTTTATTTTTTAAATCCTTTTAGAGAAAATTCTGTTTCCGCCACTGATTGTAGTGAGTTGTACATCTCGTTCCTTTCTTTGGAACTTCCGTATTATCAGGTGGTCCCTTTGTTATAATGTCATGATGTAACGACTCGACCGACCGTTTTTAGAGTAATAGCCCCGATCCCTTATTTATTGCCTTCTCTGTATCTTTTTCTACTTATGTGACTTGCCAGGATATTCCGTTTTTGGTTTCGGAGTGTATTGGGACACTTAGTCCCTAAACGGGAGCTTAAACCTTAGAATTTTGACCGTAGTCGGGATTGTGTGAAGACGACTCCGGAATGGAGTTCCGTCGGTTTCGTTAGCTCCGTTGAGTGATTTTGGACTTAGGAGCGTGTCCGGATTGTGTTTTGGAGGTCTGTAGCTAAATTTGACTTAAATGGCGAAAGTTAAAATTTTGGGAATTTTGATCGGTAGTGGACTTTTTAATATCGGAGTCGGATTTTGATTCCGGAAGTTGGAGTAGGTCTGTAATATCGAGTATGACTTGTGTACAAAATTTGAGGTCAATCGGACGTAGTTTGATAAGTTTCGTCATCGGTTGTAAAAATTTAAAGTTTCAAGCTCATTAAGTTTGAATTGGAGAGTGATTCGTATTTTTAGTGTTGTTTGATGTAATTTAAGGGCTCAACTAAGTTCGTATGGTATTTTAGGACTTGTTGGTATGTTTGGTTGAGGTCCCGGGGTCCTTGGGTGTGTTTCAGATGCTTAACGGATTGAATTTGGACTTATGCAAATTGTTGAAGTTTTCTGGTTTCTGGTGTTTCGCACATGCGGTGGGAAGACCGCAGGTGCGGACTTGCACGTGTGGAAGGAGGAGCGCAGATGCGGATTTGGGCAGCCCAGACTGGGTTTGCAGGTGCAGATCTATTTGCGTAGAAGCGGCCTCGCTTCTGCGGTGGGATGGTGTGCAGGAGCGGTGAGGGCCACAGGTGCGGCTCCTTGGTCGCAGGAGCGCATCCGCAAGTGCGGCGCTTCTCTCGCAGATGCGGACCCAGGGGACTTAAGTTAAAAGTTAAATCCGCACCTGCGATGGAATACAGGTGCGGCATCGCAGATGCGATTATAGGCCCGCAGATGCGCAATAGCTAGGAAAAAAAGGCCAAGTTCGAGGGTTTTTATCCCATTTTCAATTTTGAGACTTTGAGAGCTCGGATTTGGGCGATAATTTGGAAAACTTTTAGAGGAAGCTTTTGGGTAATGAATCTTAACCCATTTATGGTTATATTCTACTAATCTATCATTAATTCCATCCTTTAATTTTGGATTTGGGTTGAAAATTTTGGGGAAAATGGGAGAAGTTCTTCAACTAAGTTTTTGAGTTTTGGTTTGGATTTTGATATCGGATTTGGACAATTTTGGTACGAGTGAACTCGTGGTTGATTGGGTGTTCGTATTTTGTAATTTTTACCCGATTCCGAGATGTGGGCCCGGGTCAACCTTTTAGGGCGATTTTCGAATTTCTTGTTAAAATCTTGATTTCATTAATTATAATAGTCTATTATAGTTGTATTTATGGTATGTAATTATTTTTGGCTATATTTGGGCCATTTGGAGTCAGATAATCGAGGAAAAGGCATTCTTACGGATTGATTTGAGCTTGGTTCGAGGTAAATAGCTTGCCTAACCTTGTGTGGGGGATATCCCCTAAGGATTTGGTACTGTTGTGATATGTGAGCGACGTGTACATGAGGGGACGAGTGCGTACATGGGCTATTTGATGTATAACTCTACTTTTACTGAGTAGTAACCTGTTTCCATCTTAATTAAGTTATACCAGCATGTGTAGTTATCCTGTGTAGTCTAATATCGTATGTCTACGTGCTTTAACTGCTTATTTGAACTATGTGCAGCATGCCTAGTTGTTTTCTTGTTCTTCCTTGATCTTTATCAGTCTTAACTGTAGAATTCTTGTTGTTAAGTGTTGTATTTATCGGTTGAGCTGTGTGTTTACTTTTGGGACTACGAGGCGGTACCTCGGGAGATCCCCCTGCACATTTACTTTTGAGACTACGAGGCGGTACCTCAGGAGATCTCCTCGCATATTTACTTTTGAGACTACGAGGCGGTACCTCGGGAGATCTCCTCGCATATTTACTTTTGAGACTACGAGGCGATACCTCGGGAGATATCCTCACATATTTACTTTTGGGACTACGAGACGGTATCTCGAGAGATCCCCTGTTGAGTATTTACTTTTGGGACTACGAGACGATATCTCGGGAGCGACCCTGTTGTTATCTGATTGTGATGTGTTGTTATTTCTCTGTGAATTCTTTTTATTAAATTCTCCATTTTACTTCATTTTTTATTATATCATCTATCTTATTATTATATCCTAATAGGGCCCAGACCTGACCTCGTCACTACTATACCAAGGTTAGGCTTGGCACTTACTGGGTACCATTGTGGTGTACTCATGCTACTCTTCTGCACATGTTTTGTGTGCAGATCCTGATGCTTCTTATCAGCCCCGCTACTAGCTGAGAGTGCTTGTTGTTGTACGGAGACTTCAAGGTATATACGCTGCGTCCGCAGACCTCGGAGTCCCCCTCTATTCTCTCTTATATCATTTACCTTCCGTACTATTTTTTTTAGACTCTGGTGTATAGAGATACTAGTTTCCTTCTGTAACTTGTGACTTATGATGTTTCGGGTTTTGGGAATACTGTGTATTACTAGAGTGTTGGTTATTGTAAATGTCGAGCGACATTGTTACTAGTTATTTAGTTGTGTGTTGCAGTTAGTTGTTAAGTTTTGCTTCTATTTTTGTTATTTTTGCTTTTTGTTAGGCTTACCTTGTCGTAGAGACTAGGTGCCGTCACGACGTCTTACAGAGGGAGAATTGGGTCGTGACAAGTTGGTATTAGAGCTCTAGGTTCATAGGTGTTGTGAGTCAGAAGCCGATATAATAGAGTCTCACATATCGGTACGGAGACATCTGTACTTATCTTCGGGAGGCTATGGAACTATTAGGAAACATTTCACCTCTTTGATTCCTTATCGTGCGAAAACTGTTGACTTAAAAAAAATCTAAATTTCTGTATTCTATTCTCTCACAGATGGTGAGGACACGTACAGGCAGATCTGATGACCAGGCACCTGCTCCCCCTACTAAAGCCGCGAGAGGCCAGGGCCGGGGTAGAGGCCGAGGACGTCCATGTGGTGCAGCCAGAGCACTCGCACGAGCTGCTACATAGGATCCCCCAGTAGCTCCAGCTGGAGGGCAGACACCTGAGGTACTTGTTGCTGCACCAACCATCCAGGAGACTCTAGCCTAGTTTTTGAGCATGTCCAGCACCTTGGCTAAGACTGGATTGATTCCACTTGCTCCTGCCACATCTCAGGCCTGGGGAGGAGCACAGACTCCCGTCGCCGGTACTCTAGAGCAGCGGGCTCAGGTCAACCAGGTTCCAGAGATTATACCGATGCAGCCGGTAGCTCCAGCTCAGCCCGAGGTTAGGGCAGTAGTTTCTGAGGCGGAGTAGCTAAGACTTGAGAGGTACAAGAAGTACCACCCTCCTACCTTCAGTGGATTGGAATCAGAAGATGCATAGAGTTTTCTGGAAGAGTGTCACTGTATTCTCCATACTATGGGCGTAGCGGAATCGAGTGGGCTTTCTTTTACTACATTCCAGCTTAGAGGAGCAGCCTATCAGTGGTGGCGTGCTTATGAGTTGGGTAGTACGGTTGTGGCACCTTCACTTACATGGACTCAGTTCTCGGACATGTTCTTAAGGGAGTACGTTCCCTAGAGTCTTAGAGACGCATGGCGCACGGAGTTTGAGCAGTTGCACCAGGGTGCTATGACTGTGTCAGAGTATGTATTTTGCTTCAATGATTTGGCCCGACATGCACCAGACTTGGTTGCCATAGTTCGAGAGAGGGTTCGTCGGTTTATTTAGGGACTCCACCCTAGTATCAGGCTTAGCATAGCCCGAGAGTTGGAGATGGATATTTCTTACCAGCAGGTTGTGAGTATTGCTATGAGATTGGAGGGTATGCTTGCTCGGGAGAGAGAGGAGAGGGAGGCCAAGAGGTCTCGAGAGTCTAGCACTTATGGTGGTACTCATGCCCCAGCTGCATTCGTCATGGTAGGGGTTATGCGAGTCGCCCCGTCCACTCAACACTTCTAACCGCCAGTGGTATTAAGGCCCCTTCTAGACCCCCAAGAGCCTTATTATGCACCGCCAGTATCTAGTGCGCCTCCTGCATAGAATGCTTTTAGCGGTCAGTTCAGCAGATCTGGCCCGAGCTAGTCACAACAGCCATTCCCTCCGAGGCTTGTTTTGAGTGTGGCGACACTCGTCATATGGTGAGGGATCGCCCCAGACTTAGGAGGGGTGCACTTCCACAGACTTCTTAGTCAACGTGTGCTCCACCGGGTCCTCAGGCTATGATTACAGCACCAACTACCTCCTCACCTGCTCTGCCAGCTCGACGTGGAGTTCGGGGAGGTCGAGGTCACCCTAGAGGGGGAGGCCAGGCCAAATATTATGCTCTTCCTGCTCGTACAAAGGCAGTTGATTCCGACTCTATCATTACAGGTATTATTCCGATTTGTCATAGAGCTGCATCGGTTTTATTTGATACATGCTCCACTTATTCCTATGTGTCATGTTATTTTACCTCGTATTTGGGCATATCTTGTGATTCCTAGAGTTCCCATATTTATTTGTCTACTCCTGTGGGAGATTCTCTTGTTGTGGACCGCGTGTATCAGTCGTGTTTGATTGCTCTTAGTGGTTTTAAGACCAGAGCCGATTTTATTATTTCTCTGTATGGTAGACTTTGATGTTATCTTGGTTATGGACTGGTTGTCGCCCCATTATGCTATTCTTGATTATCACATTAAGATCTTGACGTTGGCTATGCCAGGATTACCGTGATTAGAGTGGAGAGGTACTTAAAGTATACTCCCAACAGAGTTATTTTATTTCTTAAAGCTCAACGAATGGTTGAGAAGGGGTGTGACGCATATCTAGCTTATGTGAGAAATGTCAGTATTGATACCCCTACAGTTGAGTCAGTTCCAATAGTGAGGGATTTTCCATATGTGTTTCCATCTGATCTTTCGGGCATGCCGCCCGACAGAGATATTGATTTTGGCATTGATTTGTTGTCGGGCTCTTAGCTCATCTCTATTCCTCCATATCGTATGGCTCTTCCTGAGTTGAAGGAGTTGAAGGAGCAGCTACAAGAGTTGCTTGATTAGGTCTTCATTCGGCTAAGTGTGTCACCTTGGGGTGCTCCGGTCTTGTTTGTGAAGAAGAAGGATTGTTCTATGCGTATGTGCATTGATTATCGCCAGCTGAACAAAGTTACAGTGAAGAACAGGTATCCATTGCCTCGTATTGATGATTTATTTGACCAGTTACAGGGTGCCAAAGTATTTTCCAAGATTGACTTACGGTCATGCTATCATCAGTTGAAGATTCAGGAACTAGATATCCCGAAGACTGCTTTCAGGACTCGGTATGGTCACTACGAGTTCCTTGTGATGTCCTTTGGGTTGACCAATCCCCCAACAGCTTTTATGCACATGATGCACAGTGTGTTACGGCCCAATCTTGACTCATTCGTCATTGTGTTTATTGGCGACATTCTGGTGTACTCCTGGACTCGGGATGATCATGAGCAGCACTTGAGGACTGCGCTTCAAACCTTGAGAGAAAAGAAGTTATACATAAAATTTTCAAAGTGTGAGTTTTGGCTAGACTCAGTGGCATTTTGGGTCATGTATTATCGAGTTATGGGATCTAGGTGGATCCGAAGAAGGTTGATGTAATGACCCAACCGGTTATTTCGACTTTTAGAACCCCGTTCCCCTAAATAAAACTCCTTGTATGTGCTTTTATTAATTTATGACTTGCGGGGATGGTTGGTTCAGAATTTGAAAGTTATCGGGTTGAAATCGGAACAATTGGTTTCTTAGTTTGGCTTTAAAAGGCTAAGTTTGACTTTGGTCAATATTTTGATAAAACAACCCCCGGAATCGGGATTTGACGGTTCCAATAGTTCGTATGATGATTTCGGACATGGGCGTATGTTCGAATCGGGTTTTGGATAATCCGGGAGAGTTTTAGCGCTTAATAGTGAAAATTAACTATTTTAAGGTTTAAAGTTCTTTAATTTTGATTTGGAGTAGGTTTTGGAGTGATCGAGGTCCGTTTGAAATTCCGAATTTGGAAATAGTTCCGTATGGTGATTTAAGACTAGCACACAAAATTTGGTGTCAATCTGAGTAGTATAAGTATGTTTCGGCACGTTCGGAGTAAGTTTGAAGAATTTAAAATTTCTAAGTTGAATCAATTTGGTTTTAGGTATCATTCTTAGTTTTGATATTGTTTTACGAGTTTCGAGAGTTAGAGCGAGCCCGTTTTATGATTTCAAACTTGTTGGTATATTCGGGCAGGACCCCGAGCGTTAATCGTACGAGGCTCGGACTAAGTTGGAAATTGAGAGCCAAAGCTGAAGCTCCCCAGTTCTGTCATAACCGCAGACGCGGAAAAAGGGCCGCACCTGCGAAGGCGCAGGTGCAAAGGAGAGAAGAGCAGGTGCGGAGAAAGCGCAAGTGCGACGTAGAAGTCGTAGAAGCGAACTCACAGATGCGAGCCGCGATACCTTTTCTGCAGATGCAGAGCCGTAGATGTGGAGCCGCAGAAGCAGCTAGCTAGCCACATATGCGAAAAACCTGCTTGGGCAGAACCTTAAAAACGGACGAGGCTCAGTTCATTTTAGTCCGTTTTTCTTCCATGTTTGGGCGATTTCTAAGCTTTTTGAGAGGGGATTTCAACTAGCAATTGGAAGGTAAGTTAATTCTATACACCTTGAGTTAAATACATAAATTATAGGTAGATTATAACCGGTAAATCTTAGAAATCAAGAGTTTAGATGAAAACCCTAGATTTGTATAAAAATGAGATTTTAACCACAAAAATAGTTATGGAATTGGATAGAAATTATATATTTGAGTTCTTGAGATTATGGGTAATTTCTTCCTTCGAAAATTTCTGAAATCCGGGCACGTGGGCCCAAGGTAAATTTTAGGTATTTTACCATTTTGTATAGGATAATTTATTTAATAGATGTATTTTGAATTATTTAACATGCATTAATTATTTTATATAACTTTTGAATAGTTTCAGATTTTCCGGCATCGAATTGATGTTTTACGCGACATTTGATCGGAAAAGTGGACTTTGAGACAAGGTAAGTCTCTTGTCTAATCTTCTGAGGGGGAATTTACCTCATAGGTGATTTAAATTAATAATTGTTGCTAAATGTGGGGCTACGTATGCACGAGGTGACGAGAGTCCGTGTGTAGCTACTATTTATGCTAAAGTCGGGGTAGTTTAGGACTCAGAAATCATGAATTACGTGTGTAAATTTTATTCTTCATTTAATTAAATTATTTGTAATACATTGTTAATTTTTAGGGAAAGATAGCAAAAGATGAAAACCTCATACACTTAATTTTCTATTTAAATTAATTAATTGTTAAAAGAAATGGTGCTTCGTCTCGTATTAATCTTATAATAAATACACTCTCATTCCGGAGGTACATAAGAAAATGTCCTCCTTTCTTGTGGAGCGGGCCGAATGCCTCGGCAGTATAGATGCATATATGGATCACGTCGCACATCCCTCAGCAATGTACACGATACTCTGGATCGGGTCGTACGACCTCGTCAGAAATCATGCATAATAATAATAATAATTATACGATACCTTGATATTTTAATTGCAGCTTGTGAATTTAATTAATAGATTGGGAATTGTTGTATTTGAAGGAATTTAATTATTTCTGTTGGTTAAATAAAATTATTATTAATTCTATGAATCACGTTGATTTAAATATTCTTTTTTTTTTTACTATTGACCCTTAGTGAGTGTTAAAGTCGACCATCTCGTCTCTACCTCTTCGATATTAGGCTTGATACTTACTGGGTACACGTTGTTTACGTACTCATACTACACTTGCTGTACTTTTTGTGCAGGACCTGATACAGGTGCCATAGTTGGACCTATCGGCACGCACCCACGATATCCAGAGGCTTAGTGGGTAGCTGCCCTTCTGAGCCATTCTGTAGCAGCCAGTGCCTCTTCCTGAATATTTATTCTGTCTATTTTATTTCAAACAGTATTTGAAATTTTCGTATAATCTACTAGATGCTTATACACTTGTGACACCAAGTCTTGGCACACACACTAGTAGAATTTTTGGATTTAATTACTTTCTTGGTTATTTTAAGTTTACCAGATCTTTTCACATTGTCTTGATTATTGCAAGTAAGAAGAGTTTAATTATTTGGTTAATTTTTTAAAGGATTGAATACGTGTTTAAATTACTAGTTGTCTTGCCTAACTATAGTGTTGGGCACCATCACGACCTATAGGTGAATTTGGGTCGTGAGAGTTGAAGCAGTGCAGAGTTGGCCCAGACCGTCCTCAGCTACGGAGATCCGAAGTTTTCTTGGTTTGGCGGGGTATTACCGTCGATTTATAGAGAGTTTCTCATCTATTGCAATACTTATCACCAGGCTGACCCATAAGGGTGCTCCGTTCAGGTGGGCAAAGGAGTGTGAGGAGAGATTTCAGAAGCTCACGACAACTTTGACTACAGCCCAGTATTGGTATTGCCTACAGGTTCGGGGTCTTATATTGTATATTGTGATGCGTCACGGATTGGTTTCGGCGCGGTGTTGATGTAGGATGATAAGGTTCTTGCCTACGCGTCCAGACAACTGAAGGTGCATGAAAAGAATTATCATGTCCACGACCTTAAGTTAGCAGTTATTGTTCATGCCTTGAAGATTTGGCGACACTATTTGTATGATGTCCCTTGTGAGATCTACGCCGATCACCGGAGTTTGCAGCATCTGTTTAAACAGAAGGATCTTAACTTGGGTCAGCGAAGGTGGTTGGAGCTATTTAAGGATTCTGATATCGTCATTTTGTACCATCCCGGGAAGGCCAATGTGGTGGCCGATGCTTTAAATTGCCGGGCGGAGAGTTTGGGGAGCTTAGCATATCTACCAGCAGTAAAGAGGCCATTGGCATTGCATGTTCAGGCCTTAGCCAACCAGTTTGTTAGATTGGATATTTCCGAGCCGAGTTGAGTGTTAGCTTGTGTAGTCTCTCGGTCTTCTCTTTATGATCGTATCAGGGAACGTCAGTATGATGACCCTCATCTGTTTGTCCTTAAGGGCACGGTTCAGCACGGTAATGCTAAGAAGGTCAGTATTGGAGATGATGGTGCACTGAGGATGCAGGGCAGGCTATGTGTGCCCAATGTAGATCGCCTGCGTGAGTTGATTCTCTAGGAGGCTCACAGTTCGCGGTACTCCATTCACCTGGGTGCCGCGAAAATGTATCAGGATTTGAGGAAACATTACTAGTGGAGGAGAATGAAGAAGGACATAGTGGAATATATAGCCCGGTGTCTGAATTGCCAGCAGGTAAAGTATGAGCATCAGCGGTTAGGTGGATTGCTTCAGAAGTTAGAGATTCCAGAGTGGAAATGGGAGGGATCACTATAGATTTCTTTGTTGGGCTTCCACGGACTCAGCATAAGTTTGACGCAGTTTGGGTGATTGTGGATAGGCTGACCAAGTCAGCTCATTTCATTCCTGTGATGACTACTTACTCTTCCGAGCAGCTGGCTCGAGTTTATATCTGCGAGACTATCAGGCTTCATGGTGTGCCAGTATCTATTATCTCTGACCGGGGTACGCAGTTTACATCACGGTTATAGAGGATCGTACAACATGAGTTGGGTACTCGAGTAGAGTTGAGCATAACATTTCACCCTCAGACGGACGGACAGTCCGAGCACACTATTCAGATATTAGAGGATATGCTCTGTGCATGTGTGATGGAGTTTGGAGGTTTGTGAGATCAATTTTTGCCACTTGCGGAGTTTGCCTACAACAACAGTTATCAGTCGAGCATCCAGATGGCACTGTATGAGGCTCTGTATGGTAGGCGGTGTCGGTCTCCAGTGGGTTGGTTCGAGCCGGACGAGGCTAGGCTATTGGGCACAAACTTGGTTAAGGATGCTTTGGAAAAGGTTAAGGTGATTCAGGATCGACTTCGCACATCCCAGTCCAAACAAAAGAGTTATGCGGATCGGAAGGTTCGTGATGTTGCATTCATGGATGATTGGGGAGCGGGTCTTGCTCTGGGTTTCGCCCATGAAGAGTGTTATGAGGTTTTGAAAGAAGGGCATGCTGAGACCAAGGTTTATCAACCCATTCTAGGTGTTGCGGCATGTTGGGAGGTCGCTTATGAGCTTTCATTGCCTCCCAGTCTAGCAGGGGTTCACCTAGTATTCCACGTTTCTATGATCCGGAAGTATCACGGTGATCAGTCCCATGTGCTGAATTTTAGCTCAGTCCAGTTGGACAAGGATTTATCTTATGTTGAGGAGCCGGTGGCTATTTTAGACAGGCAGGTTCGAAAGCTGAAGTCGAAGAACATTGCTTCCGTGAAGGTTCAGTAGAGGGGTCAGTCGGTCGAGGAGGCGACTTGGGAGATCGAGCATGATATGCACAGCCCCTATCCTCATCTTTTCACCACTTCAGGTATGTCTTTATGCTCATTCGAGGATGAACGATTGTTTTAAGAGGGGGAGGATGTAACGATCCGGCCGGTCGTTTTGAGAGTAATAGCCCCGATCCCCTATTTACTGCCTTCCCCGTATCTTTTTCTGCTTATGTGACTTGCTGGGAGGTTCCGTTTTTTGTTTCGGAGTGTATTGGGACACATAGTCCCTAAACAGAAGATTAAGTCTAAGGATTTTGACCGTAATCGGCACTGTGTGAAGACGACTCCGGAATAGAGTTTCGTCAATTTCGATAGCTCCGTTGAGGGATTTTGGATTTAGGAGCGTGTTTGGATTGTGTTTTGAAGGTTTGTAGCTAAATTTGGCTTGAAATGGTGAAAGTTGAAATTTTGGAAAGTTTGATCAGTAGTAGTTTTCTGATATCGGGGTAGGATTCCAATTCCGGAAGTTGGAGTAGGTCTGTAATGTCGAGTATGACTTGTGTGCAAACTTTTAGGTCAATCGGACATGGTTTGATAGGTTCTGGCATCGGTTGTAGAAATTTAAAGTTTCAACTTCACTAAGTTTAAATTGGAGGGTTATTCATGTTTTTAGTATTTTTTTGATGTGATTTGAGGACTCGACTAAGTTCGTATGGTATTTTAGGACTTGTTGGTATGTTTGGTTGAGGTCTCGGGGGCCTCGGGTGTGTTTCGGATGCTTAACGGATTGAATTTGGACTTATGAAAATTGCTAAAATTTTCTGGTTTCTGGTGTTTCGCACCTGCGGTGGGAAAACCGCAGGTGCAGACTCGCACTTGCGGAAGGAGGAGATCAGATGCGGATTTGGGCAGGCCATGCTGGGTTCGCATGTTCGGATTTATTTGCGCAGATTCGGCCTCGCTTCTGCGGTGGGATGGTGCGCAGGAGCGGTGAGGACCGCAGGTGCGGCTCCTTGGTCGCAGGAGTGCATTTGCAGGTGCAGAACTTCTCTCGCAAATGCGGACCCAGGGGACTTAAGTTAAGTCTGCACCTGTTATGGAATTTCCGCAGGTGCGGCATCGCAGGTGCGATTATAGGCCCGCAAATGCGAAATTGCTCGGCAGAAAAGGCCAAGTTCGCAGGTTTTTATCCCATTTTCAATTTTGGGACTTTGAGAGCTCGGATTTGGGCGATAATTTGGGAGATTTTCAGAGGAAACTTTTGGGCAACGAATCTTAATCCATTTATGGTTATATTCCACTAATCTATCATTAATTTCATCATTAATTTCAGATTTGGAGAAAATAGGAGAAGTTCTTCAACTAAGTTTTTGAGTTTTGGTTCGGATTTTGATATCAGATTTGGATAATTTTGGTACGAGTGAACTCATGATTGATTGGATGTTCGTATTTTGTGATTTTTACCCGATTCTGAGACGTGGGCCCGGGTCGACTTTTTAGGGCGATTTTCGAATTTCTTGTTAAAGTCTTGATTTCATTAATTATAATAGTCTATTATAGTTGTATTTATGGTATGTAATTATTTTTGGATAGATTTGGGCCATTCGGAGTCGGATAATCGAGGAAAAGGCATTCTTACGGATTGATTTGAGCTTGGTTCTAGGTAAGTGGCTTGCCTAACCTTGTGTGGGGGAAATCCCCTTACGATTTGATACTGTTGTGATATGTGAGCGACGTGTACGTGAGGTGGCGTGTGCGTACACGGGCTATTTGATGTATAACCCGACTTTTACTGAGTAGCAACCTGTTTCCATCTTAATTGAGTTATACCAGTATGTGTAGTTATCCTGTGTAATCTAATATCGTATGTCTACGTGCTTTAACTGCTTATTTGAACTCTGTGCAGCATGCCTAGTTGATTTCCTGTTCTTACTCGATCTCTATCAGCCTTAACTATAGAATTCTTGTTGTTAACTGTTGTATTTATCGGTTGTTGTGTGTTTACTTTTGGGACTACGAGGCGGTACCTCGGGAGATCTCCCTGCACATTTACTTTTGAGACTACGAGGAGGTACCTCGGGAGATCTCCTCGCATATTTACTTTTGAGACTACGAGGCGGTACCTCGGGAGATCTCCTCGCATATTTACTTTTGAGACTACGAGGCAGTACCTCGGGAGATATCCTCACATATTTACTTTTGGGACTACGAGACGGTATCTCGAGAGCGTCCCTGTTGTTATCTCATTGTGCTGTGTTGTTATTTCTCTGTGAATTCTTTCTGTTAAATTCTCTGTTTTACTTCATTTTTATTATATCATCTGTCTTATTATTATATCTCAGTAGGGCCCGGACCTGAACTCGTCACTACTCTACCGAGGTTAGGCTTGGCACTTATTGGGTACCGTTGTGATGTACTCATGCTACTCTTCTGCACATGTTTTGTGTGCAGATCCAGGTGCTTCTTATCAGCCCCTCTACTAGCTGAGAGTGTTTGCTGTTGTACGGAGACTTCAAGGTACATTTGTCGTGTCCGCAAACTTCGGAGTCCCCCTCGATTCTATCCTATGTCATTTAACCCCCCAACTTTGTTTTAACCCCAAACGTTTTATAATTACATTATTTCCCTATTTTCAACTATAAATACTCCTTCATTCTTTCATTTTTCTTACAAAATTATCAATCTATCGCAATCTCTCTCTCGATATATATATATATATATATATATATATATATATATATATATATATATATATATATATATATATATATATGTATATATATAAGCTATATAAGATGTACATATAGTATAGTATAGTGTACTATAAGGCGATGAGCACTAGTGCTAAAAAATAAATCCAGAGTTTAAATTAAGCTTTAGCATATCGGAAACAAATATGCTTAGTTCTCTTATTTATGTTTCTGGCTGGAAAAATGGTATATATTGCTTATTTTATAGATAGTTTAAATTCTTAATGATTTCTTTTGTAAGTGTTAGATTGTCAATGAAATGCGATTACTCTTTGGATTATCTGTAAGAAAAGCATTCCATTAATCACAAAGCAACAAATAATAGTTATCTAGTGTCAGGAATTTCTTCTTTAAAAGAAAGTTAAGGAAACAAAAGTTCTCTTTTTTATCCCCTTTTAATCTTTGGATTATATAATGATTGATTTTTTTGTCATTTCTGTTTCTGAAATGTGAACAGTGAACTAAAAGAGATTACCGAAATGAAAAAATCTTTCTATATGAGTTTTTATTTTCTTATATGCATCTGACAAATACGAAGAGTGGAAAAATAAAAAGAGAATTTGAACTATAAAATGTTGGAAAGGCGGAGGTAGACAGAACCACATGAATACCAACATCTTGGGATTTACCTCCCATTTCTCTATCCCACGTCAGAAGAGAAAAGAATATGAAGGAAATTTATTTGATCTCTTATTTACGTTTTTTAAACATAATAAGTTTATCAATCATAAATTATTTGGCATTCATATCAAAAATACAAGGTTGAAAACACTGTTGTTTGGTTTGAAGACAAGTTATATTAGGATTAGTTATACTAGGATTGGTTATGCTGTGATTAGTTATTTTGATATTATTTCTTATTGATTGTTTGGTATATTGTATTAATCCTGGGATTGTCGATTTTACTGCTTTATCCTGGAACAACTTATCCTCGGATTACTATTCCATCATCTGGCAGACATAAGTTATTTCGGTACTATTTTTCAATATTGAAATAACTTATCCTAGGATTAGTAAACAAACAAGGGATGAGGCAATACTAATTTTTTATCCCGAGATTTTTTTTTGTTTATCCATCATATGCAACGACCTCTAAAAGTTTTCCCTATTACAATATCCTCCTTTGTCCCATGATATATGGCACTGATCATTTGTTATTCACATAGAGCTTTCTAAATATTTTTAGTTGTCTTAATTATAAGAAATGTGATTTATATAACTTTTATGTACTCTATAATTGTATTTATAATAACAAAAAAAAAATGATTGACTCATCGAATTCAATGCGTGATTTGAATCTCAATGACTAAGGTACGATAAAGCTTGTATTACCTACAACGTTGTCATTTCTGTTTGGCCTTGACTTAATTTGCAAATACTGGAATTGTTTTCTATATATAAGGAAAAATACTGAAATTGTTATTTGCAAGTTATAGTTTGATCATATATTGATGAAATATTGAAAAGATTCTTTGAATAATATTTCAAGAATGGTTTTCATTTACGAAATTACAATCTTTTTCCAAGTAAATTATGTAATTTTAACTTTCAAATACTGTTATTCCATTTCAACTTCAAATACCTTTTTGTCAAATTCAAGCAAATATTGTCTCTTTTTTTTTTTGGTTTAAGGGATAACTATTATATTAAGTTAAGGTGTAGTAGTACATGGAGCATTAAAAAGCGTAGATACTAATCTAAGGGGGCGACCAGTAGTGGGTCGTTACAAAGGGGGATCTAGGGAAATTACTACTACTATTAACATCCATATTTCTGAAATTACAAACAGGTTGGCTAAGAGGAGTTTGTGGACAGGTTGCATGTTGTAGAGCTGATAGTGCAACCCTTCTGACAAAAAGTGTGCCTGAGCGATCTTGCTCCGGAGCTAGTTGTACAAAAGACGGTGGTTGTGAAAAAACAGTGATGCCTGCAGTGTTATCCATATGACAGGCATTCTTCGCTAGTAGATCAACTATTTGGTTTTGCTCCCTGTATGTGTAAAGTATAACAAGATCATCCAGCTGCCCGAGCAAGAACCTACAATCATTTATAAGATTAGTATATAAAGGGTGTGAAGTCTATAATATATTAATTACTGTTTGAGCGTCTAGGTTCATTTTGATAGGTTTGTATCCATGAATATATGCCAATTGCAATCTATGATATAGCGTGCGTCGTTCAGATGCAATACTCCCATGCGAGAAGTGATGTCCTGAAAAGTCGATGAGCCAATTTCCCGAGGAGTCACGTATGACACCGCCTATCCCTCCATGGCTGGTATCTATGCGAGCTGATCCATCGGTGTTTAGTTTGAATGGAGTGTTGCTAGGGGGTGCCATTGAAGTTGTATGGGGATACGGTTATGTGAAGACGGTGGTAAGATAGCAATATGGAAAAATTTGGCCGCCATGTTGAGGATATGAGAGGAAGAAAACGGTTTTGCAGGTGAGCGAAAAACTATAGCATTTCGAGCTAACCAAATATGCCAGAGAGAGAACGGTATTGTCACGACCCAAACCGATGGACTTTGACGAGTGCCCGAGTTCTACCTACCGAACACCCCTAAGCATACGTTTACGATATAAATATGAAATAAGTGTAGGTCATGCATAACATCTGCCCCTAAACTGTTGAATCATGTGAATAATATACGTGAAGAGACATACTCAAAAGAAATATATACATATACATGCAGAATACAAATAGAGTGAGCTAACAAGGCCACATACTATCCAACTATAGATGACTGTCTATAGACCTCTAATAGAGTGTAAACCTGTATAAAGGATGGGACTGGTCCCCGTCATACCCTTATATATATACAAAAGTATCGTACCAAAACCCAATGGCAGCTCCGGATCAAATGGAGCACACCAACTCTCGCTGAGCTAGGATCCTAAGGAGGGGGACTGTCAGCCTATCTACCTGCACCTGCGGGCATGAAACGCAGGCCCCCAAGCAATAAGGGCGTCAGTACAAATAATGTACCGAGTATATAAGGCATAAAAATTAATATATAAAAGGCATGAAAGAAACATGGAGTAAAGAACTCAACCTGTAAGTCTGAATAGCTCTGTGAATCATGAAAATATTTATAATATCACTCGTATGAGTATAAATATCATATCATGCATAGGTATATGCGCACATAACATCATCAAGCCCTTGCGGGCATCCCATCATATCATCTCAGTCTCTGTGGGCAAAATCATAAACGTATACCACCTGATCAGGTGGTGGTGCGTATATAACGTCATACCCTTTCTCCCATACCCCATATACATATACTATACGCGTATATAACTTCATTGGTCATGGGTCAATATACATGTATAAATGAATGCAGTGCATAATGAAATAAGTCAATAAGATCTCTCGGAATATCATGAGACCCATGAATAGACGATATGATAGTAGGATATATGGGGAATCAAGAACATAGGTAACCCTAGTACTTATTGAAATAGAATCATTCGTGAAAGTGGCGTGCTTGCTCATTTCGTTGTATCATATGGATCATGCCAAAGGGAAAGAAGGGATAGCCTTAACATACCTGTATGATTTCTACCTTATTACTCATCCAAGCTCGACACAACTTCTTGTATCTACAACAAGTGAAATGATATTGCCGTTAACATATAATGTCGTACCATCATATTTGGCTAGTCGTATGGCTTAAGAAAAATCATGCTACAACTCCCCTATTTTTAATACATCCCAAATACCGCTAAGGGTCATCAATAGCCCAACAACAAAAACTATATCCAACAATAGCAACAACAATAATATAATCCAATATGAGTTTCTCCGATTATCTTGATAATCATATTAAGCGGCAAGCTCGTTTTTACTCATAACAATATATAAATTGAATCCAACTCTTATTCCATAAATTAGTTTACAACCTTCAAAATATCATACTTATATGTACTATATTATCTCTAGTTCAAAACATCCACAAAATGCCTTCCAAAACAGCCCTATACATCTAGCACCTTAATTTTTATCGTCAATCACTTATTTTTCAACTTTTTTTCTTCAATCAACTTAATTAACACCTATAAAAACTTAACAACAATATCCACAATATTATCAAATTATTTCTCACAATTTTCAGCCACCACAAACCATATATTTAGCCACAAAATAGTCCAACCAAAAAGACAACCATATCCCATGTTCTTTCAAGTGCTATCTTATGGTTTTTCACTCAAACAACACAACCAACACAAGATTAACCTTAGGCACAATTAAGAAGATGTTATACATACCTTAAACAGCAGCTACAACTCGAAACCATATCTCAACTTAGCTCAAATAGCCCCCAATCACACCACAACATCATAGAAGCATTCTCTTGTAGTCTTTAATACCTTTGATGATGATTTGAGTTGACTTCCCTTGAGTTTGGTTCTTGGGATCTTGAGATATGTTAGGGAGGGTTTTGGAGAGGTTTTGGACGAAATTTGGGAGATAAATGACCCGAAATGAGGCTGAAACATCTTTTAAAAGACGTAAGGTCGGTGGCCATCTCAAGTGGGTCCCAACCGAGCTGTTTGTGCAGTCTCGCAAAAATATGGATATCTCTTTACTCCAATATCGTATCGATAAATGGTTTAATGTGTTGGAAACTAGACTCTTAGATTTTCAATTTGGTATATAATATGTCCCAAAAGGACCCTATATAGCACACGAAATTTATTGTTCAAAATGCTTTGTTACAAGGCAAATCCTTAGTCGGTTTTTCCGCAACTTTAATCCGATTTTTCCCAAACTTTATATTTTCTATCCAAACATCATGTATAAGACATATTATGACTTTAAACTCATTTAAATCATGATTAATAAGTCTCATATTTATTACGTCACCTTGGGACGCACAGGGTGTAACAGGTATGAGAATGGAATTGGAGATATTTAGGGAGTTAGGGACATCGTTATGTAAGATAAGTTGTTTTAGCCACTGAATAGGGGAGTCATCACGTCCCTGGAGTTTAGCAATTTTGGGGAGCATTTGGAGGTCATCTCATATTTGTGTGTTGGCTGGACAATCTAGGAGGGTATATCTAATATTTTCAAGACTAGTAAAGCACCTAGCACAAACATCAGTGTTTAGTATGCCGAGGTGATGATAGTGGGCAGTGGTGGGTAGACGATGATGTCCGCATATCCAGAGAAAATGTTTTATTTTTGGAGGTAGTTGGAGTTTCCAGATGCACGTGAAGGAGTGTCTAGAGGAAAGTGGAAGTAAATGGTGGTAGAGTGATTTAGTGGTGAAGTTCCCATGCGGCGTGAGAGTCCAAACGTAGGAGTCTGAAGCGTAGGAGTCTGAGGAAGCTGTATAGGAAGGGATGTGTATAATAAGAATATTCTGAAGTAGTGGAGGTGGAAGTTCAAAGGGTAGGGATGTAAAATCCCATTGTCCACGGGAAAATAGTCAGAGACCATTTGAGTATGTGCATTACGGGACACGGTCCCAACTAAGTAGTTGCAAATGGGTGTATGGGATGGTAACCAAGTGTCCGTCTAAAATAAGAGTGCCTTACCCAGGATCCATCGTATTCCTTGTTGGCAAAGGTGCTAGCCAGCAATAAGGTTTGCCCAAATAAAGGAGCCACCGGTGGTTGCATCTCGTCTGCGGTAGAAGTATTTATGGATCAATGTGGCAGCCCACAGTGAAGTAGGTTGTTTAAGTAATCGCCAAGCTTGACTGGCGAGCAAAGTCTGATTTT
Source organism: Nicotiana tomentosiformis (assembly GCF_000390325.3). Taxonomy (NCBI): domain Eukaryota; kingdom Viridiplantae; phylum Streptophyta; class Magnoliopsida; order Solanales; family Solanaceae; genus Nicotiana; species Nicotiana tomentosiformis. Next base: position 35,026,128 of record NC_090820.1, on the reverse strand, counting down.
TCAAGTGGAGTTTTTGAATGCCCAGGCCACCATGTTGCTTCGGGGTAGTGATTGTGCTCCATTATAAAAGATGAATTTTATTCTTTTGGGGAGTTGTCCCCCACAAAAAGTTACGCTGGTATATTTCTAGTTGATGAATGATATATTGAGGGATTTTAATATACTGCATTACGTGATTTGGTAAGCTATTAAGGGTGGAGTTAATAAGGGTGGTGCGACCCGCCATGCTAAGGAAGTTTATTTTCCAACCCCCAAGTTTTGTTTTAAAGTTATCAAGAAGAAATTGAAAATCTCGTTTTGAGGGTCGGGATGTGAAGATAGAAAAGCCAAGGTATTTTTCAAAGGAAGTCCCTTCTAAAATTGGGATAGAGGTAAGAATAAAAAATTTATCTTGAGGGGTGCAATTTTTAGAGAAGAAAATTTTTGATTTTTGAAAATTGATCTTTTAACCCGATGCTAGATTGAATTCGGTAAGAGTATAAATGATGGCATGACAACTAGTGGCTGAAGTAGTGGATGTGAGGATAATATCGTCCGCGAAAAACAAATGAGAGAGTGGTGGGCCATGACGAGATAAACAGATAGGGCACCATAGTTGATAATCCACTGCCATATCAATTTTTCTTGTAAGTAATTCCATACATAGTATAAATAGGTATGGGGATAAAGGATCTCCTTGGCAAATTCCACGTGAGGGAGTGAAAAAATGGGTGCAAGTACCATTAATAAGGATTAATAGGGAGGTAGTGGTGACACATGACATGATAAGTTTAATGAGTGGAGGAGGGAATTGAAAGTATTGTAGGGCTTGTCGAACAAAAGGCCATTCAATATGGTCGAATGCCTTTTCAAGGTCCAGTTTTAACAGCATGAAGCTTGTCTTACCCGATTTATGTTTGAAATGCGATAAAATTTCCTGAATTATGATAGCATTATCCGCTGCTCTGCGATTTTGTTGGAAGCTGGATTGAGTAGGGCTAGTGATATCCTCATGAGAGGTTTGATGCGTTGTACGTTGATTTCCGTTACGATCTTATAGATAGTAGAGCATAGTCCAATTGGTCAGAATTGGGAGAACATGTAGGCATGGCGCACTTTAGGGATTAGACAGAGATAGGTTTGGTTTATGTTGGCTGGAATTTCGTAGTCAGTAAAGATTTGTTTACAGAAAGCGGTCACTTTAAGGCCAACATCGGGCCAAAAATGTTGATAAAAGAAGAGGAATTTTTAGAAATGACTATTGTTTAGTGGCTATTAACTTCCTATAGCTACCATATACATAATTACTTTCCGTAACTACCTTTCAGTTATTATGGTAATGTATTCGGTGTATTCGAACTATTGTATTCATGAATACAGTAGTAAATATCGGCTAAAAAATAGGACAATCCAGCTGTTAGCCGTTGTATTCACATGTATTCATGAATACAACATAATAATAGGTCTCTTCAGTTGTTTAATAACGGAAAGCTGTTAATTTAACGGGATACACTACTAATATAACTCAACTAAAGTAATTATAACACACAACATTATCAATCCAATTAATGAGAAGATTTATCATACGCTAAACACCAAAAAAACAGAGCATTCTTCAGAGTTTCAGTCCCTTTTTTTTCTGATACAGTTCGAGTTTTTTTTTCCTAACATTGTTCGAGGTTCTACTCGGAATTGATACAAGTATCTACAGAAATACATTGAAATTCGATTTTCTGTATATGAATACATCATGTATTTATGTCGGATACAACATGTAATAGTAACCTATTGCCTACATATTTCATAATAAACCTAGTGTTTGTATTCTGTTGTATCTAACAGTTGTGTTCAATGTATTCAAGTTTATTTTTGTATTCACAATATTTTATTTATTCCTAATACATGGTATTGCTGCTTTATTGAGTATATTTCATTGGTTGTATTCATTGATTTTCTAATTGTATTGAGAGTATTTTATTGTATTTCATTGTATTGTTATTTTAAATACAGATGGATACAATTAGGTTGAAAATACAGATGAATACAGTTAGATTGAATGCATAACTAATTGATGAATAACATCAAAATGATATAACTAACAATTTATTTAAAAATATTATTGTATGAACTCAAATACATATAAATACATCTAAATACAACAGTCAAAAATCACTGTACAAAATAAAAATCAATGTATGCCTTATCGAATACATATAAACACATCCAAATACAAGAAGAGAAAACCACTGTACAAACTAAAAATCAATGTATGCGGACCCGAATACATATAAATACATCTACAATTAGGGTCATTACGTATTTTTATTCTCCTTTCGGTTTCAATGGTTGCTGATGAACCTGCAAATACAATTCCATTGTTATATGTGAATGGTTTAACCCATTTCCTCAAACCTAATCCTAATCTCATTAGCCGCCGCCACACTCTCCTCTGTCCTTTCCTCTTCCATGTCAACATTCAAAATCAATTCAGCTATGAACAGACCATGTTCGCTCCACTTTGGGAAAAAATACAACTCATATCAGAAACTTTGATCAAGACATTTTGAAACTCATGCTAACAGAGATGAAATCCAGCAAATCGAGATCTAGGGTTTGAGAACAATCTAGAGAGAGAACCTGCAAATAAAGGAGAATCATGGTTCAACAATGGAGAAGACAATGGAGCTGTGAGAGAGAAATCGTGTAGAGAGAAATAAGATACGGTGATTTTTGGGAGAGAATAAACTAAAAGAACGAGAGAGAAAAATATTAGACAGCGTATTTAATGTCTTAACAGTAGGAAGTGACCATAAATATATATTTTGTTATAAAAATTAAAAGGTAGTTATAGAAAATAATATTTTAAAATAGTTTTTATTTGTAATAAATAGGGTGTAAAGATTTGTTATAGAAGTCAAAATTTCCATAAAAGAAAGGGTGAAGGTCTTTAAAAGGTTTAAATGACTTAACCGCTGAGAGAATTTCTAAGTCAGTTACAGGGTTTAGAAGGTTGGACGTATCAGTGGATGAGATAAGGGAGGGGCACAACAGTGTGCCTGGTAATGGGGATTGGGTAGATTTCAGTGGTATAAAGAGTGGTAAAATAGGTGAGGATGGTGTTATGTGTTTGAGTGTCTTCGAAGCACCAATTACCAAAAGCACAATCAAGTCGAAAGAGAAAATTTTGCTGGAAAAGAAATTTGAATACACTTTTCCATCCATTAGCTTAAATTTTTTTTATTATCAATGATTTTCCAAAAGTTAAAAAACTACTCCACTAGAGTACAGATACAAGAAAATACCTTAAATTAGTTTCACTTTCTCCTCCAAATCCAAATTCAACCATGGCGATGAGCAAAGCTGAAACCCTACCTCAAGAAATCATAATTGACATACTCTCTCGGCTCCCTGCAAAATTCGTAGGTCAATACAAGTGCGTATCAAATCAGTGGCACAATTTTCTCTCAGACCCGCAATTCATCAAATTTCACCTCACAATCCATGCCCATAAAGAAGAAAAGAAACTCATTTATGTCTCTGCTTCAAACTCTCTTCATACTATCACTTTTAACCACAACCCCCAAAATGGAACAATTGATGCCATTTCAAGAAAACTTAATTTTCAGCAGCTCTCATATAACTGGGTAAGAGTTGTTGGCTCATGTAATGGCTTGGTTTTGGTATTGAATGATGAAATGATTAAGTATTTAATAAACCCCACAACCGTAAAGTACCATAGAATTCCAAACTTTCATTTGGCTATTCCCTTACCTGGTAGCTGTAGCGTGTATGGTCTAGGGTATGATTTTGCTACTGATGATTATAAGGTGGTTTCTCTTTCTCGATATCGAGGGCATATTGAAAGTACTTTTGTTGATGTCTACTCTCTGAGAATGGGTCTATGGAAGAGACTTCAGAGTTTACCTCATTATCATGCAGTTCGTATGCGTGCTTCTGGGGTTTTGGTAAATGAGGCTTTGCATTGGTTGGCTAGGAAAGCTCCTGATTATTCATATGTAATTGTTGCTTTTGATTTAAGTAATGAGAAATTCTTGGAGGTGCCAACACCTGCTACACTTGATAACAATAGTTTTGTGTTTAATAAGCTTTCGGCTCTTAGAGGGTGTCTTTGTATGTTATTTGATACGTTAGAAAACGAAGTTGATGTTTGGATGATGAGAGAGTATGGAGATGAGGAGTCTTGGACTAGATTTAGGATTGCTAGACTGGATTTAGAGTATGGTTCGGTACCATTTTGTTCAATCAGTGATGATGATGTTGTATTGAATGTGGATACGGAGAAGTTGACTATCTATAACATGAAAGAGGATCAATGGAGAGATATGAAGGTTGATGGAATAACTGCCAAGTTTGAAAGAATTGGAACTTTCATGGAGAGTCTTGTCTCTCCTATGTTTAGCAAGGGAACTGAAGGTTACCATCGTGCTTGATATAATATGCCGAGATGATGTTGTACTCAGGTATTAGATCAATACTTTCATGAGCCTTATTAATTTTTGGTGTATTTTGCATAATATTTTTCATTTAGTCCTCATTTGATTCAATAAAATGAACCCATAGAGTTTTATGAATGGTAATTCTTTTGTCCTCATAGAGTTGTGTGATTGGTAATTCTCTCGTCCTCATAGAGTTTTGTGATGGTTATACTTCAGCCTGAAGAAAACATACAGTGATTAATTGTATTACATGAAAAGGAAAAAAACTTGGATTTGTCTCTTGCATTCAGTATCACAAAATGCTGGTGCTTTATAAGGGAAAACAATAGTTACTTTTTGGGCATACGTTGTCTTGAAAAGAATAGTTTATGTAAATTTAAGCAATCTGACCGTAAGTCTTATCTAGCTGCTTTAAATACAGAAATAACATTTATGTTGCTACCTCATGATCGTGTACTTGTCAAGATCTATGACTTCAAAGACTAAAGGTCAATGTTGGCTAGTGTTATAGCTTAAGAAGCAGATACCTGCTGGTTAGTGTTTTTTTTTTGTTTCATGCTATAAGATAGACAAACCTTGAAGCTCTTTTGAACTCTTGATACAAAAATGTGTTGTCATTTTCTGCTTCATTTATTTGCTACAATAGGATGGTTTGTCGCTGATTGTCTTGTTTACCCTATAAATTATTCAAAAGCACTATTTTATTTGCATAGGAACACCGTGGTAGCAATTTTGATAGGTAACAGTTTCAGCAGTATTATAAGGCTACACCTTTAGCCAAATCCCTTGCTTTTAACAAATGTTGCTAGTTTACATATTTATTCTTCTGAAGTTGCTTTCATGTTACTACAGGGTGGCATATCCATTTTTGTTTCTGGTAATGCCGCATAATACCATTTGACGCTTGTTCTATGCCTTGCACAGGAGTTAATCTGGTTCTATGGAATAGAAAGTAGAACTGTGGACAAAGTCGCAGAGGCTTGGATCTCAATATATTCTAGTTCCAAGGATGTTACTCCAGCGGTTTCTTTTCCTCTTTGTCCAAGAAACCTCGAGTATATTCGATCCTTTCTTCTTGATTTTTATACTCTCTTTTCACCAGAATTAACCATGGTGGCCCAACATGCTAAATGCGAAGAGGCACAGGTTTGAAGATCCGGCTGAAATCGAGCTCAAGAACAAATCCTCATAGCAAAAGTGGAGAATGAAGTCTAGCAACTCCAGATCGGATGAGTGGGGTTTCAGGGAGTAAAACTAACGAAAGAACTCGTTTATCTGGTAGTGACTTGGTGCTAATCAATCAAGATCATAAGATGCATAAAGTTATCAGGGCTAAGTCTGTATCTGGTTTGGGTGCACTAGCATCATTAATTCATATGATGCTTGTTCCAGCTTTGTTTCACAAACAAAGTTCCGATATTTCCTTCTAGTTACTAAAGCCATGGAGAAAAAGTGCAACAGGACTGCTAATAGGAAGGTTGGTTGGTATGGAGTTTCTAAAGAAGAAATATGGTTTTGTCCAAGTTCTGTCATGGAGTTCAATTTTCTGCTCCTGATTACCTTCTTGATTGTCTCCAAACTTCTATTCAAGACTAAGGCATTTATTGATTTGCGAATTGGTTCTAGGAAGATTGGAAGTAGTAACTCCTTGTTCACAACAGTTTAAACCAAGTTCAGGGGATGTTTATTCTGGGGTTGACAACTTGATATCTCCAAGAAGTATATAGTTTGGAGTAGTCGCCTGAGTACACATATCTTCTCTGAAGTCGTAGTCAGTTTCAGAGCTTCGTCTCATTCAGAAGGGATTGATGAATTTCCAACTCTTTCAAAGAATTAAATTTACCAAGGATTTCCTTTGATGGTTTGTATCACTAGATTATCAAATATCTTGCCTCTCATGCTATCAAGTTGATAAGAAAATATCAGAATGATCATCAAAAGGGAAAGATCACCGTGCAAGAATTTGTTAGGCAAGTGAGGGAAGTAGCAGGAAACAGTTTGTTGATTGCAATCGTAAACTCTATCTGGTCTTAGGTAACAATCACCACCTCTTCATTGAAGCAATCATTAGACCTTGTCTTGCACTAAAAATCCCCTGTCACAGTACTTGCAATATTTCTTCCTCATAAGTCATGGTAGTGTCAAATTGTCAATTAACTAGCTCAATGTTATTAAAAGCTATTGCTTTGTTTCTTCATTGCATGAAGCAGAGCGAAGCAATGGTTATCCGACACAAATTTAGTGTTACAAGACGAGATTCAGGTTTCACCCCCTTGTATTTAATGAGTGATAATGATATTGTTTTGGATGTGAGTGGAGAAGAGAAGTTGTTTGTCTACAATAAGAAAGATAAACAGTGGAGAGATTTGAATGTTGATGGAATAATTACTAAGTTTGGAAGGACTAGAACTTTCATGGAGAGTCTTGTCTCTCCTATGTTTGGCCTTGATGCAATATTCTGAGATGATGTTGTACTCAGGTATTACATCAGATTTTCATGATATTTCATTCATTTTTAGTTTATATTTTTTATTATGTCCTCATATTTGCTTCAATAAAATAAACCCATAGGGCTCGTTTGGTATGAGGGATAAGGAATAATTAATCCCGGGACTAAATTTAAGAAGAGTATCCCATGTTTAGTTGGGAGAAAATTGCGGTATAATTAATCCCGGGATTAGTTATCCCGGGATTGTAGTGTTTTTTTATCTCCATGGAAAGATGGAATAACTAATCCCGGGATAACTAATCTTGGATAACTTTTTTCCAACCAAACGACCCATAGAGTTTTATGAAAGGTAATTCTTTTGTCCTCCTAGAATTGTGTAATTCTCTCATCCTCGTAGAGTTTGTGATGGCAATTCTTCAATCCTGAAGAAGATATATTGCATTACATGAAAAGGAAAAAACTTGGATTCGTCACTTGCATTAATTCAACATCATAAAATGCTAGTGCTTTAAGGGAAAAATAGTTACATTTTGGGCATACACTGTCTTGAAAAGAATAGTTTGCAGACCTTTTGACTCTTCTTTGACTCATGAGTTAACCTCGCAATGAACTAATGTAGTATTGTGGCCACTTCTGTGCATGCTGTTTTTAAGCAATCTGATGGTAGAAGTCTTATCTAGCTGCTCTATATACATAAATTACATTTACGTTACTCCCTGCTTGATTGTGTAATTGTCAGAATCTATGATTACAAAGAGTAAAGGTCAATGTTGGCTAGAACTATATCTTAAGAAGCAGATACCTGCTAGTTAATAATTTAGCATATTTTCTATCTTATACTAAGATAACTAAATCTCGAAGAAGCTCTTTTTAAAAACTCTTGATGCATAAATATGTCGTTATTTTCTGGTTCATTTATCGCCTATGATAGGATGGTTTATCACTGATTGTCTTGTTTTTCCTGTAAATTGTTCTCAAAAGCCACTCTATTTTATTTGCATAGCAAAACTGTGATTGCAACTTTGACAAATAACAGTTTCAGCAGTATTATGAAGGCTACACCTTTAGCCAAATCCGTTGCTTTTAATGAATGTTGCTGGCTTTCATATTTATTCTTCTGAAGTTGCTATCATGTTACAACATATAGTCTACAGACATGTTGAGGGTACAGGTTAGCACATGCATTTATCTGTTGAGTATAATGCCATATAATCCATTTAACACTTGTTCTATGCCTTGTGCAGGGAACTTGGACAATCTATGGAATTGATTGTTAGAGAACTTGGACAGAGCCATTGAGCCCTGGATCTCACTATATTTTAGTTCCAGGAGTGTTGCTCTTTAATTATGATGTTATAAAATGGATACTATTTTAGATCTTAAGAAGATCACTATCGTAGAAGGAGAGTTTTTGAAGTAGACTTGCATTTGTGATTTGTATACTGTGTAGTATACAATGAACAACAGTATAGCATCGTAAGGAGAAACCGGTTCCCGATGTAGTTGATTGTTGACATCTCAATTGAGTTTCTTAATATCAGATGATAGATGATCTCAGTAACTATGTATGCACATTTAGCAGGATATTTTACATCAAGTCTTCCCATTTTATGAAACCAAGGATATTATCCTTTGAATTGCTGTAAACAGATTTTTAGCTTTGCAATGTTTTAGCATGATTCAAAAGATTGCAAACTATTGAGTGAAAAGGTAAAGTTCTCTTGCAAAAGGCTCAAAGCAATACAAACAAAAAAAGAACGTGAAAACTCAAAAATGTGAACGTGTTATGAATACATCAAATTGTGCACAATTTCATGTACTCCTTTGCAAATAACTTGAAAGTAGTTTTCTGAAGAGGTTTACAATTTTACAAGCTTTCAGGAGAAATTTGCAATGGAGGAGTTTGCAATCAAGCAAGTAGCTTGTAAACAATTTCCCAAAGAGGCTTGCAATTAGCATTGCAGCAGCTTGCAAGCAACTTCTTTTTTCTCTTATTAGAGAGCTAAATCGATTCATTTTGTACATCAGTTTGAACACCCACAAGTGGCGTCTGGATGCAACACGAGAACTTCCAAGGGGGTCACCGATTATAGTATACTCTCGCCCAAGCACACTTAACTTTGGCATTGTGATGAGACAATTGTGCTTGCTTCTCTTATTTGTGTTTCTGGCTGGAAAAATGATACAAATTCCTTAAGCGAGACACCTATGCTTTCCACTTTTTAAATTCAAACACACTTTCTATTGCGTCTAGTTCTTCTTAGATTCAAGATCCAACTTTTCTGCATACGTCGCCAATGGAGAATGAAATCGAAATCAAGACAGCCATCACCGATGATAGCACGTTGGTTCTTGCAATGGCTTTGGTTTTGGTGGTGAATGACCAAGATTTTACTTGTAATGCAAGAAAATAACTTTTACCAACTTGCTAGTTTTACCATTGCATGGAAAAAAGGATATGATCCTATTACATGATAACAAGATTTTTATGCTTTCCTGCTATTGTATAACACAGATGACGAAATGAAGCGGGTATTACATACACTTCCATTGATATTACTCTTCAAAAATGGATTCTTGGAGTTGGCTTGAGGGTTCTTGATATGATGATGTTGGTAACTTTAGTTCAGAAGCAATACAACACAGCTCAAGAGCTTCAATGGCAGCTCAGGGATAATGCAGAAACTAAGCAACAAGCCTGAGAGAAATGAACAAAAATAGCATAATGTATTGATATTCTACTGTAAAGAGTACACTTTCTTATTTATACAATTGAAACTCACCTAACTGCTGCTATTGTAAGCTGCTAACATGCGCTGTCATTGCTAATTTTCTCATTATCCGCTTCCCTAAGAACTAAGCAGCATATAATTTTCTTACATGCACCCCTGGTCCCGAGACCAGTCCCCATATTTGTGCTACATTCTCCTGCAACTTGCATTCCAAAAGATAACTAGTATACCCCTTGAAAACTACCAAATAGGACTATAAACTTCTTTCTAAGCCAAGTGGATAGTTATTCTCTCATCAAAATAGACTGTAATTGAGGTGAATCAACTATGATATAGTTGGAAAAAGATTCTGAACTCACTAACATTACATAAATGAAACAGAATGCATGATAATACTTTCAGAACCTAGAGGTCAAAACTAAATAACATGCTATTTATGTGCAACTAACAAAGTGGAACAGAGCCCATCGGCGATGCTTCTATCACTTCCCCAAAGAAATGCAATAGGGCCTGAGTTCTATTAGCTCGATGAAACTGCCAATCAATCAATTACTTGCAACCTTAATCCAGAGTTCCAGACTAGCTGGAGTGCTATATGAACTCTCTGTATCCAGTCTGCTCTGTTTGCACGGTTTCACCCATTTCTCAAGTTCAATAAAACTATACAAGAACAAAAAGCAAAAGGCTAAAACTTAAAAAAGAAAAACATGGCATCTTGTTCTTAGAAGTGTACAAGATAGCTACTACACCAACACAAATCTTTTGAATAATACTATTCAAATCTAGGTGAATATTCTCATAGCAAGATTTCAAATACCATCCAGTAGGCTATTATAGATATCTAAGCTTCACATTTCCAACCGGGACATTGGGTTGGAATCATCCAAATGAATCTTAGTGATAGATACTTTTCAAACTGTGAAACCTCTAATAAATTTCTCAATAATTTGTAAAATACCTTTACTAACAGAGGAACCCTGCATGAAGTCCTCGTAAGTTGGCCATGTCAAGTTTGGCTGTCTGACTTTGCTATTGTTTGACAGGATATGCAGAGTGCATAAAAATTAGCAGCATAATTACTCCTCCAAGAAAAAGAAAAAATTAAGATTAGCAGCATATAAGACACTCATTAACAGTGCGCTAGATGGTATTCCAACAAATATGATGTCTCTCTATTTCCCATTCCTGTGAAGATCACTACACAACCTTGACAGACTGAGGTTACTGTGGGAAGAAAATGCTGATAGAAGGAAGCTACATCTGATTAAGTGATCAACAGTGATGAGACAGAAAATATATGCAGGACTTGGAGTTAGAAACTTTAGGCTCCATAACAAAAGCTTTTTTTGTTCAAATGGTTCTGGAGGTTCAACAATGGCAAACAATGTTATTAAAAAGCCATCTCTTCATTGCTTAAAGAGCTGAAACAATGCGAAGGGAGGCATTATCGCTTCATTGCAATGCAAAGTGATCCAAAAGAACATCGGCAGTCCTTTCAATCTCAACTGTAAGAGTTGTATCTATATTAGCATTGGTGCATATCAAAGTTGAAATTAGGTATTTAATTACCTTTTAATTTATATAGTCCTAAATTCATGTATGTTTGACAGTTCTAAATTTTTCATAAATTGCGATATTCGCTTCTCACTTTTCCCTTTTAAAAACACTGATGGCAAAGAGGAACTACGGCAAAGACTGCAGCACTGCTTTAATGCAACTAACTGTCATCTCCATTTCAGAAGAAACCTTCAAGATTGGGAACTAGAGAGTGCAAGCATGCTCATAACTAAGTTTGGACAGTATAGTGTTAACAAGGGACAGATCTGATTCTTTGGTATGGATGGCTAAGAAAAAAAGAATTTCCTCAGTCTAATCTTAGTAAACACGCAGTAGCATACCGACAAATGTCATTATTGTTACGCTGACCATCAGGTCGTGAGGCTTTCCCAAGGGATGTTTTCAATTTACATTCATGTCTCTTAGAAAGAGCGGCTAAACGATGGGACCAAACAGGCACATGTAGCTTGACCGCCTTACCCGTCACTGAAACACAAGCGGGAGACGTGTCGGCCTTTATTCCCACCAATGTGATCCCCGAACGATACACACTAACCCCCCTGAAATAAGGTAAAAGCTTTATTTCCAACCCTTTGTACGAGACTCTATTAGCTGATTAGCTATCTAAAGCAGTAGAGGAAGGAAGCAACAATGGCCCTGGAAGCTGATATGAAGAACTTATGTCCCAAAACACTGGCTATCTTTGGATGGCTAGCAATTAATGAAGCTTGACTTGATCTATTTGTCTACAGAACTTAAATTCTTGGTGTAAAAGGAAACCTGTACAGGAAATAGAAGATATATTGGAATTCATGAATTTCTTATGGACTTAGAGGGGATGGAATACATAACACTTTTGGTAACATGATAGGTACCAACTTGGTCCTATTGACATCAATGAATTTACTTTTCACCAATCAAAAAAATATCTCCAGTACTACCTTCACTCTTCGCAGAAACACATTTTTGGTTTAAAGCTCCAGCATGATAGAAACTTAATGTGGCAGTATTAATAATTAACCAAGAATGTTCATCGCAAGAACTATGCGCAGCAATAAGAATCCATCCTTCAGCGGCATCCAATACAAAATGAGAATAGCAAAGAATATAACCTCAACGAAGGAAGAATGCACCAAAGCAGATGCCTCCAAATCACAACGGCAACCAAAAATGAACAAGGAGAACATACAATATGAATTCAATTATGCCTTCCATTGAAATTTATATAACTTAAAAAGATTATGTCACAAGAACACTATGACAAATGAAGGAATACAATAACCAGTGTTCTAACACAGGCGTAAATAACAAGTACATCGTGGCACATATCGTGAATAAGTGGTACAAAAATTTAAGGTAAAAGAGCATCCTAATCTCGACTTTAATGCATCTCTTTCTTGTGCATTCAAGAAGATGACGGTACCTTGACAGCTTTAAATGGTGGGTGAAGTAACCCAAGCTCATCATTCACTTCAAGCGGATTGCTTGTTTCGTTCCGTGTTCTCTTCACTCTCCTACTACCAAGTGATTTATGAGTGAATCCATACATCTGAAGGATCTGGTTGTCGCCAAAGTTGAATGCACGATCCATTTGCTTCAAACACCTCTCTACTGAATAATCTCCAAACTTTGCACAAGGCTTGCAACCCACAAAGTGAGTAACAAGTGGCCACCTATGATCACCAAGACCCGGGTGGTAATTCTCAATCATCTCTTCATATTTATCCACCAAAATACCCCAGTAACCGTGCAAGTAATAAGCACTCTCAAGATATACCTTATCACCCCATTTCTCCTTCTGAGTAGCCAATATATATACCATTGCAGACTGATCATCAGCTTCAAAAACTGGTCTACCTTTAAGCTCCCGAGTAAGAACTGCCCCGGCTTCATCCCTAGTCTTTCCCTTTGGTCCCATAGGTGCCAAAGTATCAAGCAAATCTAAAGCAAATTGAGTATTCCTCAATAAGAAACTACCAGTATTCAAACCAATCCAATTCTTCTCATTATAAACCATATCATTCCATCCATGCATAACAAGATCAACATCTTTATACCTTTCCCAAGGCAGCTCAAAAGCCATATCAGTAAACATAGCATCACTATCCATCCACCAAATAAACTCGATCTCAGGATGTGAAAGCAAAAGCTTCCTAAGCAAAGGCAATTTAGCCCAAAAACCAGACATTTCAGCATCAAGCAAAGCCATATTGTAAAAAATCTCAATCCCATGAAGCCTGCAATAATCAATCTTGTTCTTTATTGACTTCAACAAGTAATGATCGCCAATTGGATTTTCACATGGTTTAGGTGATGAACCAGTAACCAACAAAACCCTAGGCTTATTTGGTCCTACAAAATTAGGAAAATTAAGATTCTTTTTCAACCACTCAGCCCTCTGCTCATCCCAATCTGATATTTTAGGACCAAGACTATAAGGTTCATTTGGATCTCTCTTAAACTCAGGCTCACCATCATCTTCATCAACTAAAATCTTCTTTAAATCAAAAGTAGCATAATTATTACTATCTGATGATGTAGCACCACCACCACCCTCAGTTGCAGTATCTACCTGCTGTGCTTCCTCAAGAACGCGTCTGGGCTCCACGCGCTTTCGAACATAGCTAAATGTGTCACGAATTTCCTTCAAATCTTGACCAGGTGTACCAAATTTTCCAGCACCCAAATTGCCTCTAAGGACAACAATGGTAAGAAACAAACATAAAAATGTAAGCTTTCCATTTCTTACAATTCTCCTAACTTGCCATGCTCTACGAGCACTCAAGAACCGATCTAGCATTTTATTTTTATTAAATACCCAGAAGCTGAAATGGAATAAAAATCAAATCTTGATGGTGAAAAAGGGATAAAAATCAAATCTTGGAAAGTTTTAACAAGGAAATTGATACAGAAATGGAAAGCTTGGTTCTTGATTTCATTTGGGAAATTGGGTGTTTAAAAATGGAGATTTAGACAAGATCTGAGGTGGGTTTTATGAGGGGAAAAAAGGTGTCGGTGGATGTAAGAAAAATGGAGATGGAGATGAAAAAAATGAGAGGAAAGAATGTACTGTTGTATGCTTTATGATTCCGACAAGATTTAAAATATTTTATTTAAGTTATATTATTTTAATCATTTAATGAAATGATTTATTAATTAATTACAGTCTGGATGATACTACGCGTAGTGGGAGAGTAGTGCTATGCTGTTTCCTTTTTTCCATTTTATTTTCCAATTTTAGTCTTTGGCAGGTAGACGGCAAGTTCTAGTGAAAGGTCCACATAAATAATATATTTTACTTTCCAAGCTTATGACACATTGCCATTATAAACTCTGCATTAATACTATTGTTTAATTATGTGAAGATTATATTAGCAAAACATAGTTTTATATCGAACACTGAATAAGTAAAACAATCTTTTATACGTATATAGAGATTAAGTTTTTATTCCAAACTAAACGACCTTCACTTGTTTAGCTTATAGAGATGCATGTTTAAACTGTTTAGACCATACACATTCATTATGTGTAACATGGTTTAATACTTTAATTGAGCAATTAAGAGCATTATGGGCTTGGGGAAATTTCAGAGCTTTAGCTTTGTAAAGATAAATTGATTGTTCAATATACTTAATCCTTACTCCTTTAATAATTTTGAGCAATTATATGGGAATTATTTATTGACATTTATATAACCTTTGCTGAATATATTATAGATGAATTTGTCTGGATTTTATTGATAAATTCTTGTGATTTCATTTATGTATCTTGTAGAGAAGTATTGTAAGGTGCTTCTTAGTAATTTTCCTAAGTTTGCACCATGCATGTATAAATTTTTAATGAGTTGAGAATCTTGAGATTATGATTATGTTATTTTATGTTCTTATGAAATGTTACTAGTCATGATCTAAGTAAATTTTACTTCCATTAATACTTTTTATGAGTTTTATTTTTAGTAAGTTGGAGTTTGACTAAGTTATATGAATTCTCAGTGTACATATTATTCCTTAAGTCTGTCTAAATTAAGTGTTATCAATTATTATTCCTCCTAGTATTAAAAGTACTAACATAAAATATAAAAAAAAATTATTGATTGTTGGATTTTAAGCAAATGTTCATAACATTGATATATGAGGAGCTTATTGAAAGTAAAAGTTACTCGCACTAAATGTTTATATCAAATTAAATTAAATTTATTATAATTAAGTAATGTAATAAAGTAAAAATATATTCTAATTAATTATGATTAAGAGAAAAATTTTATGTTCAAACACACGTTATACATGGCCCACGAATTAGGGAGACCCACATGGATTAGACTTGATTCGGGTAATCGGATCTAGTGGATTTACGCCGTCTGTTACCGGACACATGCATCACAGCCATGTTAACATGACACGCGGCAGCATTAGTAATTTTGCAATTTTGCAATATTGAGTGAAAATAAAGAATTAAAATGCACCAAAAATTAGTAGCACTAGCAATAAAGAATTATTTAAAGGGTGAATTAAAGTGCAAGAAAAGTTGTAGAAGATGATGACTTCTCCACCGTCTAACTTGACATTTGGAGGGCCAGCTTTATTTGTTTCTTCTTCTTATTTGTTTGTTCTGTTATTTTGTTTGTTGGTTAAAATGGGTTTCAAACTATTATTAAAAAAATATAGTATATTATAATCTAACATAAAAAAATATATCAAAAAAATGTGTAAAGTGTTATTATGTAGGATGCCTATTATAGAAAAGTTTAACTATAGTGAAAAAGGAAAATCAATACTAGGGATAATATGGAAAGGCAAGTTAAATAAACGAGAAAATCCTATAAACTTGGAGAAAATAATAAATATCCTTTCTTATTCTCGTTTTTAATGCCCTTAGTCCTTACCATGTCTGCAGCAGAGTCTGGAAAATTAGCTCTACGGATACAGCTGAATAATTTTAGTTCAAATTATATATTTATCTTAAGTAATTTATTTAAAATTCATAAATTATTAATTTATTTAGGCTGGATAATATAATTTTAGTTCAAACTATATATCTATCTGAAGTAATACATTTATAACAACAACAACAATAAAATCAGTGTAGTCCCACAAATGAGGTATGGGGAGGGTAGATTGTATGCAGACCTTATCCCTGCCTTTAAAAGGCAGAGAGACTATTTCCGGTCGGCTCATGGAGCAAAAAGGGAAGGGGGTATCTTAAGTTATATATTTAAAATATATAAATTATTAATTTAAAATTCAATAACATATAAACTAAAATTGCAAATGTACAAGACTTTACAACGTGAATTTAAATGATGCAACTACATACCTAATATAATATGATTATATCAGGGGCGGCTCAACGGATCTCGTGATATAAGACGAAACCATATTGAGAGGCTCTTAAATTTATTTTATAAAATATTTACACTAACCATAAAATTTGCTTTCTAAACAACAAAATATGAAGAAGAGCACAAAAATAAAGTGGTGGACTATCGGATGTTGAGGTCCACAAATTTTGATTTGTCTATCATCACAAACAAGAAAAAGAAATAAACGTACATAACGTAATAACTTAAGTTTTGAGCATTAATGGTGTCAAAAATAAATTTACTCCTTACTTAATTGACATTTATTGGTGAATATCTAAAATAAATTATAAATAACCTAATATAATATGTCGAATTACACTAAAAGAAAACCGGTGCATGAATACTTTTGTATTCATACAGTTTCGGAGAACATTGTAATTAAAAGAAATTCATTATGTTATAGATATATATAACTTTATTCCTATATAAAAAGGATAAATTTAAGAGTGAAACAAATATACTAACTAATCAGTGAAGAAAATTATCATAATTTATAAACTTGTTGATATAAAATAACCTCAATCAAATAACCAAAAATATACTGTAACACTTTTTTTTATAATAATTATTTATATAAATTATATAATATATAGCAGTAATAATAATAAGAATCTATATATATATTCTATATATATAAAGCAAGGAAAAAGATCAGTGACGTGGTGATGTTTGGCATATTTCGATATGTGTTGATGTTACTTTGCCCATGCTTTAACCACTTTTTGATGTTATTTAATCTTTAAAACACCCAACATGGTGTAATTATTGGTTTGATGACTAATTAAGTTATGTGTGACGATTTAAGGTGTTCGGAGTGCAAAATATGAAGAAAAGGTGGTTTAGCTAGAGGAAGAAGGGTTGGATGCGTCGCATCCAACCTAGGAAAACATCATCATGCATGCAACCTTAGCAGTGAAGTTGGGCCATCGCGTCTGCCATCGCGTGCGAAACTGGGAAGTAGAAGTGAAGCTGGATGCGTCGCGTCCGCCATCGCATGCAAGCTGAGAAATAGAGGACAAGGTGGATGCGTCGCATCCACCTTAGCATCAATCCCTGAAGCTGATTTGGATTAGAAATAGGAGAACTTTGGCCCACGACTTTGGTACGCAATATATAAGCCAAAAACGCCTCTTTTAGGTCATCGAACATATTGGGAAGAGGGAAAAAGCCACGAAAAAGCTGTGGAGGCCGGAATTCATCAAGTTTCATCTTTCTCCTACCAAACTTAGTAATTTTTATGTTTCTTTGTATGATTTATTGTTTGGCTACCATGTCTATGTGGAGCTAAACTTCACGTTCTAGGGTTGTGGTTCTTTCATGACTATTGTTATTCGGATATTGATTTTGACTTCTTGATTTATCATATTAGTTTATTTATTCAATCTTGCACTTAATTATTTAATTGCTTGATCACCAATTGAATATTATCTACGAATCTAGAATTGAACTCGAAAGTGGGAATTCTATATTGCATATAGGATTGAGTAGGGCAAGTTCTTGAACTCGGGCATCGGGGAACGGATTCGTGGTTAGGATAGACATATACCTAATTACCTTGCTTGGTTGATTTACAGGAATTATAAATGCGTTCTTGTTGATTCTAACTCCATAGACATATAGGCGTTAGGTTAGCTTGAATAGGCGAGTAAGAACTCGACAGATTCTTATGAGCAATATTAACCCTGTCAACCAATAAGCTAGACAAATTAGTCGGTCAATTCAATTGAAGAATACAATAGGATTGTTAGATAGCCCATAACCCTAGATCGTTTTCATTACATTGATATCATTAAAATCTGCTCTTTCTCTGTTCAAAGTCTATTATTTATATTTTTCTTATTTAATTAGTTGGAATAAAATATTTTTAGATTTAATTCTTGTTTAGATAATTAAGATAGGCTAATTTAGTTAATAGTTAATCATAAGTCCTCGTGGGTTCGACATCCGACTTTGAGTCACTTTATTACTTGACGACCGCGTATACTTGCGTGAGTGTGTTTGGTCGCAACAAGTTTTTGGCGCCGTTGCCGGGGACTTAGAAATTAGCTACGTGACTAAGTTAAGCTTTTATTAGATATTTGTTTTCAAGTTTTAATTTTCAGTTTGCCTGGTTTGTGTCAACGCAGGGTTTACTCTCGAATGCAGAGGAGTAGAAGTGCAAACAACCTCATTCCTCTTGATCCAGAAATCGAACGAACATTACATAGAGTGAGAAGGGAACACGAAGCTAGAACGAGAATAGAAAGAGATTTGGACATCGCAATCCAACCACAGCCAATAGATATGGCAGGCAATGAAGAGCGTCCGGTAATCGAAGCCGCAAGGCCCAATCTTGCGAATATGACTCAGGCTATTGTGAAGCCTGATATCACTGGGCATTTTGAACTCAAACAGTACATGGTACAGCTGATTCAGTCCACAGGACAATATGTGGGTCTATCTCATGAGGACCCGCAGAGGCATATTCAGAACTTCTTGGAAATCACGGACACTTACAATTATCCGAACGTCTCCAAGGACTATGTCAGGCTGACACTATTCCCTTTTTCACTGTTGGGGGAAGCTAAAGAATGGTTGCAAAAGGAGCCCGCGAACTCTATCCACACTTGGGATGATCTAGCAAGGAAATTCCTGATCAAGTTTTTCCCAACTAAGAAGACAAAGTCGTTGAGGAGCCAAATTCTTGGGTTCCAACAACGGGATGGCGAGACACTTCGTCAAGCTTGGGAAAGATACAAGAAACTACTCAGAGACTGCCCGCATCATTGTCAAACTGATGAGGTATTGGGTCACACTTTTGTTGATGGGTTAGATGAAGCATCAAAGATGAATCTTGACTCAGCTTGTGGGGGTAGTTGCATGGCAAGACCGTATAGTGAAATACAACTCCTGCTAAATAATTTCACTGCTAATGACCATAATTGGCAAGGAGAGGGGGATTCACGAAGGGTAATTAAACAGAAGGCCGCCGGTTTGATTGAGCTTGATGACTTTTCCGCCATGAGAGCCGATATAGCAAAATTGGCAAATCAGATGAATAGAATGACAACACAACAAATGCAACATGTACAGCAGATGTCTATTTGTTGCGAACTATGCGGAGACAGTCATATGATTGACATGTGCCCCACGAATCCTGAATCTATATACTATGTGGGACAACAAAACAGAGGTCCTATGAATCAACATGCGCAATATGGGAACACTTACAACCCAAACTGGAGGAATCATCCTAACTTCTCATGGGGCGGAAGTCAACAGAATCAGTATAGGCCTCAAGGGAATTTTACTCAACCTCAGAAGCCACCCCAACAAATGGAAGAAAGTACGAATGACTTGCTGAAAAAGTTGTTACTAGACAATCAACAGCTCAGGACCGATTTCAGAAATCTTGAGAGGCAAATGGGGCAGTTAGCAGCAAACCAAAATACTAGACCTACAGGCTCACTTCCCAGTGATACAGAGAAGAACCCTCAAATTAATGCAGTTACACTTAGAAACGGGAGGGAACTAGAGGAAGCGCCAAGGAAGATAAAAGAAAAACCTATACCTGGGGGGGAGTTGACACCTAAGGCAACACAAGAGTCAAAGGAAGATGATGCAAGTTCAGAGCGAATGGAGGTTACAAGGCCACCACCACCTTTCCCCCAAAGATTGCAGAAAAGGAATGACGATCGCATGTTCAACAAATTTCTCTCCATGTTGAGTCAGGTTCAATTAAATATTCCATTAGTGGATGTACTTCGTGAAATTCCAAAGTACGCTAAGTACATAAAAGACATAGTGGCTCATAAGAGGAAATTGACTGAGTTCGAGACGGTTGCACTTACTGAGGAATGCACATCAAGGGTCCAAAACAAGCTTCCCCAAAAGCTTAAGGACCCTGGCAGCTTCACTATTCCAGTACAAATCGGTAATATTAACGTGGGACGTGCTCTGTGTGATTTGGGTGCAAGCATAAATCTGATGCCGTTATCCTTGTTTAAGCAATTAGGTCTGGGAGCTCCGAGACCAACCACCGTGATGTTGCAATTAGCTGATAGGTCCATAGCCTACCCCGAAGGAGTGATTGAAGATGTGCTGCTGCAAATTGGAAAATTCATCTTCCCAGCTGACTTCATTATTCTAGACTTCGAGGCTGATGAACAAGTTCCAATCATATTGGGACGACCTCTCTTGGCTACTGGCGATGCAATAATTAAAGTGAGAGAAGGGAAAATGATTATGAGAGTGGACAACGAGGAGGCAGTCTTCAATGTCTACAAAGCAATCCAACTCCCCCGCCACTATGAGGAGCTCTCTATGATATCTGTGGTGGAGGTGGATGAGAAACTTCTTAACACGAGTGTATATCTAGGCGACTGTTTAGAAAAAGCAATCATGCTGTTTGATAGCTTGGAGATGGATGATGAGGTTGAGGAGATGAAGGGAATCCTAGATACATCATGTGGTTACATGCAAGGAATAATCCCGTTTGAGCCCCTGAATAGGCCAAGTGGCCCCCACCAAAGCCGTCAATTGAAAAAGCTCCAAATTTGGAACTTAAACCCCTACCCCCTCACCTTCAATATGCTTATTTGGGAAGTTCTGACACTTTACCTGTTATTATTTCTGCTCACTTGTCTAAATTACAGGAAGAAAAGCTATTAAGGGTGTTACGTGAGCACAAGCGAGCAATTGGGTGGACAATGTCTGACATTAAAGGCATTAGTCCAGCTTTCTGCATGCACAAAATCCTCATGGAGGATGGACACAAGCCGAGTGTAGAACACCAACGCCGACTAAATCCAATCATGAAAGAAGTGGTAAGGAAAGAAGTGATTAAGTGGCTTGATGCAGGTATTGTATTTCCAATCTCTGATAGTAAATGGGTAAGCCCCGTTCAATGTGTGCCGAAGAAAGGGGGGATAACCGTAGTAGTTAATGAAAATAATGACTTAATTCCTACAAGAACTGTAACTGGATGGAGAATTTGCATAGATTACAGAAAACTAAACAATGCCACCCGGAAAGACCACTTTCCCCTGCCTTTTATTGACCAAATGCTTGATAGATTAGCTGGCCAGGAATACTACTGTTTCCTGGACGGTTATTCGGGGTATAATCAGATTGCTATAGCCCCAGAAGACCAAGAGAAAACTACATTTACATGTCCTTATGGCACGTATGCGTTCAAGAGAATGCCCTTCGGTCTTTGTAATGCACCTGCGACTTTTCAAAGGTGTATGATGGCTATTTTCACTGACATGGTTGAAAGATATGTAGAAGTATTCATGGACGATTTTTCTGTGTTTGGATGTTCTTTTGATAGTTGTTTGATGAACCTTGATAAAGTGCTAGCTAGGTGTGAAGAGACGAACTTGGTGCTAAACTGGGAAAAGTGCCATTTCATGGTACGTGAAGGTATAGTTTTGGGGCACAAGGTTTCAAAAGATGGTCTACAGGTGGATAAAGCAAAGGTGGAGACGATCGAAAAATTGCCCCCGCCGACATCCATCAAAGGCATTCGCAGTTTCTTGGGTCATGCAGGTTTTTATCGTCGTTTCATTAAAGATTTTTCGAAAATTTCTTCCCCTTTGTGCAGGCTTCTAGAGAAAGACGTTACCTTCAAGTTTGATAATGCATGTCTGAAAGCATTTGAGGAGCTGAAGGGAAGATTGGTGACTGCACCAATTATCATTGGCCCCGATTGGGCACAACCATTTGAGTT
Source organism: Nicotiana tomentosiformis (assembly GCF_000390325.3). Taxonomy (NCBI): domain Eukaryota; kingdom Viridiplantae; phylum Streptophyta; class Magnoliopsida; order Solanales; family Solanaceae; genus Nicotiana; species Nicotiana tomentosiformis. The sequence goes on along the minus strand of NC_090820.1, from coordinate 35,003,885 downwards.
GATGTGCGATGCAAGTGACATAGCAATTGGAGCGGTGTTGGGGCAAAGGAGGGATAAAATCTTTCACTCCATTTATTATGCAAGCAAAACTATGAATCCAGCTCAGATGAATTATACAGTGACTGAAAAGGAGTTGCTTGCAGTGGTGTGGGCGTTTGACAAGTTCAGATCCTATCTAGTGGGAACCAAAGTCATCGTCTACACAGATCATTCAGCTATCAGATACCTATTTGAAAAGAAAGACGCCAAGCCGAGGCTGATTCGTTGGGTCCTCCTCTTGCAAGAATTTGACTTAGAGATCCGAGATCGAAAAGGGACAGAAAATCAAGTGGCCGATCATTTGTCCAGATTAGAGAGCCGGAACCATGTAGCTGAAGGAGGGTCAATTAAAGAAACATTTCCGGATGAGCAAATATTGGCAATCACCTCAGGTGAAGCCCCATGGTATGCAGATTATGTGAATTTTATCGCAAGTGGGGTAACGCCACTAGAATGGACAGCTGACAATAGAAGAAGATTCCTACATGATGTAAGGTTCTACGTGTGGGATGAGCCATTCCTATATAGGCAGTGTGCAGATCAGTTGGTGAGAAGGTGTGTTCCTGAGGAAGAGATGAAGGCTATACTACATGACTGCCATGCGTCACCATATGGAGGTCATCACGGCGGGGATAGAACCGCCCAAAAAGTGCTACAATCAGGTTTTTATTGGCCAAAATTGTTTAAGGATGCACATGCCTTCGTTAAAAATTGTGATAGATGCCAAAGAACTGGAACTATCACGAGGAAGCACGAGATGCCCTTGCAAAATATACTGGCGGTAGAACTTTTTGATGTTTGGGGGATTGATTTTATGGGACCATTCCCATATTCTAACGGACACAGATACATCTTGGTGGCGGTCGACTATGTTTCTAAGTGGGTAGAGGCCATAACTCTTCCTACTAACGACGCAAAAGTTGTGGTAGGCTTTGTAAAGAAGCACATCTTCACACGTTTTGGGACCCCAAGAGTGTTGATAAGCGACGGGGGAACTCACTTTTGTAACAAACTGCTGAATAATATTCTTGCAAAATACGGAGTCAAGCACAAAGTTTCCACTGCCTATCATCCCCAAACGAGTGGTCAAGTAGAAGTTTCCAACAGAGAGGTCAAGCAGATTTTGGAAAAGACAGTAAGTATGAATAGAAAGGACTGGGCCGGGAAGCTGGATGACGCATTATGGGCATATCGCACTGCGTACAAGACCCCAATAGGCACTTCTCCGTACAGGTTGGTTTATGGGAAGGCCTGCCATCTGCCCGTCGAGCTTGAACACAAAGCATATTGGGCGATTAAAAAGCTAAATATAGAGATGGACTTGGCCGGTGAAAAGAGATTGCTACAACTCAACGAGCTTGATGAGTTTCGATTGCATGCGTATGAAAATGCCAAATTGTATAAAGAGAAGACCAAAAGATGGCATGATAAGCATATCCAACATCGTGAGTTTGAACCAGGTCAACAAATTCTACTGTTTAATTCAAGGCTAAAGCTTTTTCCAGGAAAGCTTAAATCTCGATGGTCGGGTCCGTTTGAAGTGGTTAGTGTGAAACCTCATGGTGCGATAGAATTGTGTGATAAGGGGTCCAATACGACATTCTTGGTAAATGGCCAAAGAGTAAAACACTATTGGGGTGGTGACATTGCACGTCACAAGACAACAATGGACTTAGTGGAGGCATGAAGAACATGTTGCGTCGTGCCGCGACGTTAAATCAGGCGCTTCTTGGGAGGCCACCCAAGTTAGTTAGTTTTTTATTTTTATTTTAATTTTTTTTTCTCCTTTCTTTTCGTAGGACATAGATTTTATTCAAGAAAACGAGGCGGATGCGTCGCGTCCCCCTCAGCAAAAAAATTGACGGGCCAATTGCTCAAGGCAGTGAAGTCTGCCTATCGCACCCGTATCGCGTCCGAAAATTTTTTGAAGGAAGACAAGGGGATGCGTCGCGTCCCCCTCAGCAAAAAAAATTGACGGGCCAATTGCTCAAGGCAGTGAAGTCTGCCTATCGCGCCCGTATCGCGTCCGAAAATTTTTGAAGGAAGACAAGGGGATGCGTCGCGTCAAAGCTCGCACGCACAGGTAAGTAATATATATTTTAACACATCTTAAGATAACCTATTCGAACAAAAACGTTTCTTGCGACGCATCCACTCGTCTCGTTTTGGCGACGCCTAAGAACGCAGAACAGAATTCTCTCATCGAAATTGTATCGCAATAAGATCAAACGCGACAGGTACGCATCATCCTCTTCGTTCTTCCGTTGGCTTCTCTCCAAATTCGTCTCTCCTCCCTCCTTCAATGGTAGCAACAAGTAGGTTTTGCAATTTCAAGATTTTTAGGGCTGTCGTTCTTGGTAGTTGTAATGGTTGAGAGATGATAAACTATAATTCCCTTCATCTCGTCCAACTTTGGGAGGGTAGTTGCACTGCTGAACTGATAGAATGAACTAGGCACACTTGTTGCATACCACGTGTTCGACGAATTGTTCCTGAGAAAAATTTAGGCGTCGGTGAAGTCTGAGTAACCGAGCAACATTGGTGTATGCTTGAGAATAAGTGTGGGGTCGAGTGAGGGGCTATGTGAAATTGAGTTTTTGAAGAAAGTCATCACATACTTGCTGAAAGTCATGAGCTACAATTCCATGAAGAGTGAATGGCATGACTTTACGAATAACTTGAAGTCTGCAAGCTGTCGCAATTGCTTTCAAGCTGAACTTCGCTGTTTCATCTGCTAATTGTTGAATTCTTTGCATTGCAGGTACTTAGATTCGTAAAATGACAGCAGCGAGTAAACCATCCAAGCAACAAGACAAAGATGGTAACAAGCAACCGCCCAAAAAGCCTACCGGAAGGGCAGCGGGCGGTCCAAATCCACAGAAAAAGAGGAAGCGGACGGAGAAGGAAATGGAACTGCTGCCTAGGCAGTTAAGTGATGATTCAGAGCAAGAGGAGGAGGAAACATTGGTCCGGAGGACAGTGAAGAAGGGTATTACACCAAGCAAAGGAATAGAGATACGAGAGCCTGTGACATACCAAAGAAAAGCTTCGAGAATGAGTGCTCCAACTGATAAAGGGAAGGAGAAGATTACTACAGAATCTGAATCCGACTCCGATTCGGACAATGACCACCTACAGATCAACATGAGTGATGAAGACGAAGGTGAACCCATAGACCGAGTTGATTGGGAGAAATACTTTGTTAATGAGAAGGCATTCCGAGCCTATAAGAAGATATTGGTTTCAAAGAAGTACATTCCGGAAAAGCCGATAAACATCGGACCACTTAAGACAAAGTACTCAGAGTTTCTCAAGTCAATTCGAGAGGTGCAAAAATGGGGACCCATTCTGAAAGGTCATGGCAAAGCCAACCTCACCATTGTTAGAGAGCTCTACGCCAATTGGCGTCACGCACGGGGAAACATTGTGCGAGTAAGAGGGGTAGATATTAATGTGTCAGCTGAAGCTCTGAATAACTTCTTAAGGGTGCCACACACACTCACTGACAGGTTTGACGCCATATGCAAAACACCAGATTATGCACACATTAAGTCTGTCCTATGCCCTACCAGGAAGGATGCAGAATGGAAGCATGGGAGTATGGAGTACCACTCTATAGCAAAGGAATTCATGAGTGCGTTAGCACGTGTGGCTCTAAATTTCATTTGTAACCGACTGCTGCCATGCCAACATAAAACTGATGTCCCTCGTTACCGCGCACTCGTATTATATGCTTTATTAGAGGGGATACCACTCAACTTCGGAGCCATCATGCATGATCAAATGCAGCGAACCAGGATGAATTACAAGTGGAGGCTGTTCTTTGCTAATACCCTAACGGCTTTTTTAACAGAGAGGGGAGTACTATGGGACAAGGAGAATGATGACATTGAGGCTAAAGCTCCAGGACCATATGATATCACTCATGTTCTAGAGCCGAACAAGGGAAGGTCTTCTAAGCTCACCGTCCAACAATTATTTGAGCATATGCAAGCAGATATGCAAGAGAACAGGGCTGAGCTGATAGCGACTCGTGTCGAGTTGAGTGCCACCAGGGATGAGTTGAGACAGACTCGTGCGGATCTAAGCCGAGTTCAGACCGAGCAGGCCACGATGATGAAGGAGATATCATTACTCCTCAGAGCTCTGGTTCAATGTGCAGGTACAGACATCTCCCAGCTGATTGCATCATCCACTGCCGGACCATCCACTCCTGTTCCTCCCATAGTCACCGAGGCTCCACTCAACAGGCCTATTGAGGTCGCTGTAACACCTGATACAGAATCAGCACCAGTTGTTGATGATAGGAATGCTATGGATGCAGATGCTCCTCCACAGACTGCGGATGAGCCCTCCACCTTGACTTAAGGGAGTCCTTCTCACCTTACTTTACCTTGTTTGTGTGCGTTGGGGACAACGCACAGTCCTAAGTGTGGGGTGGGGGTGATTTATGTTTGATGTATGGATGAATGTACTAATATATTCACTGGATTAATGGCATAAAATAGCAGTAAATTCATCTATATGGAGTAACTATCAGTTTATCTATCAGTTTATCATTATTCAAAAAAAAAAAAAAAGAAATTAAAAAAAAAAAAAACGAAAAAAGTAGAAAAATTAGACTTTTCCCGACGATTGATCTCCTAGACAGTTTTCTTGAGGGATTAAAGTCTAAACAAAAATCCAAAATATATCTTTTAGCTTTCTTTAGGTAGTAATAATCCCCTGTGGTTTTTCTTTGTGCCTCGGTTCTTTTCCATGGGATGTAGTTTGAACCGGGTAGTTTTTTTCTTTCCGAGTAGATTAGGAATTTAGGGAATAAAAGGAGCAAGAATGATGAACCTAGGCGCCCTTGACTTGTTTGATAGTAACATATTTATGCTTTGGCATGTGTAGTATCTTCTGTATGATTTGAATTTATTGATGATGCCTTGTTAAATTGGATAGCATGTTTTGTGGCGCCTATGTCTCGTTTACATGACTTATGTTCACCTTGTGTTTAATACTTAATATCTCGTGGCTCCGTGAATACTTGCATTACTTGAGAGTCGGAATGTAACCGTCCTTAATGAGTCATGTGCCATGAGTGGTGAGTTTTTGTGTGTTGTCCATGTATTGTACTTGTGTCTAGAACTTGCCCGGTATGTGAGTTGAAGCGAAATTTTAGGTGATGCTCGGTTTGAAAAATAATTTTAGGCTTTCTTTGATCTTTTTGAGCTTATTGCTTATCACAAATAAAATCTATCCCTAGTTAAACCTTTTGAGCCTGTAGACCTTTTATTTGGTACCCACATTACAAGCCTATACCCTTTTTATTCTTAATTGACATTGTTTTGATCCTTTTACCTCTTAAAGCACTTTAATTGTTAGATGAGCGCTAAAAGAAGTAAGAAGGGACTAAGTGTGGGGTGACTTTTGAGTGGAACCAATGAAAGAAAGAAGGGTGCACTTATTTTGTAAAATAATACACCACTAGCGGAAATTGAAAGAAAGAAAAATATAAATGAATAAATTGTTGTCTTGTTCTTGCTAGTGGGTATGAACTAAAGTAGTGCTTAAAGAAAAAGGGACTGTTTTGGGGGTGATATTGTTTGTGAAATTGAAGTGGGGTTGAAGAAAAAAAATGCTTAAAGTAATTTTGTGATGTATTAAAGTGCTTAGGAGGGTGAGTCACTATTCCTTAAATATATCCTACCCGTCCCTTAGCCCACATTACAACCATGAAAAAGTCCTAATTGATTTTAGATCGAGCGAGCTTACATTAGTAGAGATTTACATTAAGGGCAAGCCTATGGTACTAATTTCATGCATGTGACTTCTTTGTGAGAGTGAGCGATTTTCTTTGATATATGTGAGTCATTAAAATATATTTGATCATGAGATTCGAATGTGTGGATTGAACTCGCTCTCTTGTTCTTGTTGTGAGGGCACATGGTTTCACGAGGGATAGGTAACGTTATTAGACTTCTCTATGATGTTGGGTGTTCAAGCCATGAGTACATAGTGACATTGAGTCGGTTTTTGAGGTTAGGATTGTTGTGAGCATGTTGTCTTTGTTCGAATATGTTTAAAGAAGGGCCTAAGAAAAGGGAAGTGTGTTGATGCATAGTCTAGAGCCTAATTGTAGCAAATAACCACGGTCATAGGTGCAGTGTGCTTTGAATGATAAGAGTTTAATTTTGTTTCGTCTACTATAGGATGGTTTGTTCGAGGACGAACAAAGGTTTAAGTGTGGGGTAGTGATGTTTGGCATATTTCGATATGTGTTGATGTTACTTTGCCCATGCTTTAACCACTTTTTGATGTTATTTAATCTTTAAAACACCCAACATGGTGTAATTATTGGTTTGATGACTAATTAAGTTATGTGTGACGATTTAAGGTGTTCGGAGTGCAAAATATGAAGAAAAGGTGGTTTAGCTAGAGGAAGAAGGGTTGGATGCGTCGCATCCAACCTAGGAAAACATCATCATGCATGCAACCTTAGCAGTGAAGTTGGGCCATCGCGTCTGCCATCGCATGCGAAACTGGGAAGTAGAAGTGAAGCTGGATGCGTCGCGTCCACCATCGCATGCAAGCTGAGAAATAGAGGACAAGGTGGATGCGTCGCATCCACCCTCGCAGGCAAAAATTGAAATAGAGGACAAGGTGGATGCGTCGCATCCACCTTAGCATCAATCCCTGAAGCTGATTTGGATTAGAAATAGGAGAACTTTGGCCCACGACTTTGGTACGCAATATATAAGCCAAAAACGCCTCTTTTAGGTCATCGAACATATTGGGAAGAGGGAAAAAGCCACGAAAAAGCTGTGGAGGCCGGAATTCATCAAGTTTCATCTTTCTCCTACCAAACTTAGTAATTTTTATGTTTCTTTGTATGATTTATTGTTTGGCTACCATGTCTATGTGGAGCTAAACTTCACGTTCTAGGGTTGTGGTTCTTTCATGACTATTGTTATTCGGATATTGATTTTGACTTCTTGATTTATCATATTAGTTTATTTATTCAATCTTGCACTTAATTATTTAATTGCTTGATCACCAATTGAATATTATCTACGAATCTAGAATTGAACTCGAAAGTGGGAATTCTATATTGCATATAGGATTGAGTAGGGCAAGTTCTTGAACTCGGGCATCGGGGAACGGATTCGTGGTTAGGATAGACATATACCTAATTACCTTGCTTGGTTGATTTACAGGAATTATAAATGCGTTCTTGTTGATTCTAACTCCATAGACATATAGGCGTTAGGTTAGCTTGAATAGGCGAGTAAGAACTCGACAGATTCTTATGAGCATTAACCCTGTCAACCAATAAGCTAGATAAATTAGTCGGTCAATTCAATTGAAGAATACAATAGGATTGTTAGATAGCCCATAACCCTAGATCGTTTTCATTACATTGATATCATTAAAATCTGCTCTTTCTCTGTTCAAAGTCTATTATTTATATTTTTCTTATTTAATTAGTTGGAATAAAATATTTTTAGATTTAATTCTTGTTTAGATAATTAAGATAGGCTAATTTAGTTAATAGTTAATCATAAGTCCTCGTGGGTTCGACATCCGACTTTGAGTCACTTTATTACTTGACGACCGCGTATACTTGCGTGAGTGTGTTTGGTCGCAACAAGTTTTTGGCGCCGTTGCCGGGGACTTAGAAATTAGCTACGTTCCTCTTCCATTGACTCCTCCAAAGGCTTAGATGACTCGATTTCCATGTCATCATCCAAATACAATGTCGAAAAATGTTTAGAATGAGGACCAACACGCCCCAACTTTAGAATTGTATTACTATTTATATCCTCATATGTGCACACATTAGAGTCTTCAAATATAACATTATCTGCTACCTCGCATGGCTCTAGTGTACTTTTCTCAACATGGGCATCATCAACAGAAATATGCTCGAATGATTGGCTCTCCACTTTTAGCTCCTCAATTTGGCGTATAAGCTCCTTTTCAGCTTCTGACAACTCATTACTATTTTGTTGGGCGATAGACGCAACAACCTTTGCATTTAATTTATCTTGCAAGTCGTGAATAGTAGTGACAAATTTATAGATCCCTTGTCCCAGTTTAGATCTTCCCTCTATAAAGTGTCTCATCCCATCAGTAAGTTCCTCATGTTGAGCTTCATATATTTCTAACTTTTCAGCCTGTTCTACCAGCCAAGTTTGGCTCAAAATCTCCTCTTTTTTAAAAATTTTCTCTTGCTGGTACTCGCTCTCTTCATTCAATTCTTCCATATTGGCCTTCATTCTTGTGATTGCTGCCTTCATTTTTTTCATATCTTTTTTGAGTTCATCCTGTTGCTCTGCTACTTGCCTCAGAATATCCCTAATATATGCATCAGGCTCCATATCCTGCACTTCATTGCCCCTATCAAACTCAGAAATATCATTAGAAAGATCATAATAAGGGCTCAGAGAAGGATGAACAAAATTAGGACAACCATCCCAATGACCATCTTGACCACCACACATATTACAAATATTCCACTCAAAGGATTGAGATTGTGCGCACAACTCGCTCCTGGGAACATTCTGACAATTTTTCCACCAGTGGGGTCCTCCACAATATGGACAAGGATCATCAAAATAAGAATAACCATCATTCGAACAATTTTTATTCCAAGATGCCATGCTAAAATAAATAAAAAATATCATTCCTAGACCAGAAATGTCATTTATCTTTTTTTCTGTTTTTTCGCCTTTTTTCCTCTTATTTTATTGTAAAAAACTGCTTTATTCAAATTAAATATTAAATATCCAAGAAGGAATGTGACGGTTGCAATTGTTAATTTATAGGAATTCAACGGTTGCAACTCTTAATTAATGAAAATGAAAATAATGGTGATAATTAGATTAGAAACAGATACTAGCTTACAGTTGCATACGTTACAATAAAATAAGATTCAACAGTTGCATACTACACTCTTCCTCTTTAAATCCCATCTTTCGCTTCATTTTTTTTTTCTTGCGGAAAGCTCAGCACAAATAACATACACACTCAGCAAAGAAGAGTACATTTGAACTTGGAATTGATCTTCAAGAGAAGTCAATGTATAATTTAGGAGTTAAACTGAGGAGGACAATGAAGATTCATATTGTGCTCTTTGTGTAAACCTTAATTTCACAGGTATTAGAATTGTAACCTTTTTTTGTTTCTTCTTTCCTTTTCTTTCACTATTTAACAAATCTCATATTGTGTAAACCATAATTTCTCAGGTGTTAGAATTGTAACCTTTTTTTGTTTCTTCTTTCCTTTTCTTTCACTATTTAACAAATCTCATATTGTGTAAACCATAATTTCTCAGGTGTTAGAATTGTAACCTTTTTTTGTTTCTTCTTTCCTTTTCTTTCACTATTTAACAAATCTCATATTGTGTAAACCATAATTTCTCAGGTGTTAGAATTGTAACCTTTTTTGTTTCTTCTTTCCTTTTCCTTCACTATTTAACAAATCTCATACTGTGATGTTTAGTGTATTTTTTTCTTGTGATGCGAAATTCCTTGCACTAAATTAATCGGGCTATAATTTCCATTCGTTCAGGCTTTGGGGTTGCAATTTTATTCCGATATTGACTTCAGCAAATTACTTGACATGATGGGTAGCCGACTGGCAAATATGTTGATGTTTTCAACTTTTATCCTCGGGGATCGAAGCACTTTCTCCGCTAATAAGGATATAAAATTTTTATAGTAAGTTTGGATGTTGCGGTGAGATTATTTTTATCTTGCCAAAATTGTTTAACATAAGATTGCTATTTGCTGGTCCAAATTTATGTTCTTATTTTTCTTCTTCTTTTTTACTTTATTTTAGACCTCTTGTGAATTGAATTAGTATTACATGCCTCATCGCCCCACTCCTAAAGAAAAATTAAACTGGCAGGTTGTTTTTTCTTAAAAAGGATCATTTGTGAAATGTTTGCTAATTTATACTGTCTGATTCAGATTTCATATTTTATTGCTGACCCAAGATTTTACCTATATTTTATCTATTTTATGATACTGTGTATGTTTAGTGTAACGTTGAAAATGTAAAATCTTGGACGGGATACTGTGTATGTTTAGTGTAACGTTGAAAATGTAAAATCTTGGACGGGCCGGGGGATAATTTTTTTTTTCTTTTGAAGAATACAAAATTTGAGATAAATATTGATTTTCTTTTGGGTACTTGCTCGATTATACACTTTTGCAAGGGTTAAAGATTAGTGCGTTCAGAACACATATTACTATTATCACTTGCAGGTTAGCTGTAGGATATGCAGCAGCAGCACACGTTTTGATTACTATTTTGTAATTTCAGCTGTAATCATTCATTATTTTTCAACCCAATAATCTTTTATATATTTATTAATTTCTTGCTGTTTGTTTTCTTTCATTTGAATTTTGGTTCATTACTTTTCTATCTTATTATTAGATCTTTTCCTCTCCATCCTATAAATGTTTAATAGTTATTACCTTTATGTTGAGAATATTATTAGGTCTCATTTTCTATGAGTTATAATTATGTGTATTAATTTTGTTACATTGATTCTTTATTTCTTTAATATGTTTTTATGTAGTATAGACTTTGACGCGTATATTGAGCTTCCTTTAACTTTTGATTTTTTGGAGCAACAAACAGATGATGTTAATGAATCTAACTGGAAGCTGGAGTACCAGAGTTTGGAAAGGCGGGATAGCAAACTTCTGCATGCAATTCTAGATTACTTAAAATAGTGAATATAAGTGTAATTTTAAACAGGTTATTTGTGGGTCAAATATAACGTGCATGTCAAGGGAACTTTTTTACAAGAGCCGTATGGTACAAAGCGAGAATATCGCAAAATCGGATTAAATAGTGCAACACTCCATCTTGCAGTTATGTCACCCAATTCCTGTAATTCACCGTTGATTCATGTAACTTAGTTACTGCCTAAAAACAAGATGACTGGAAAGTAAAAAGATGATTGCATTGGAATGATAGAATTTTGTCACGGCCCGAAAATTAACCGTCGTGACGGCGCCTATCGTGGAACTAGGCAAGTCATTACTCAACCATTTCAACACATTAAACGCTTAAAAAAAATATAGGCGGAAGCAATTAATATTTAAGAAAAAACCCATTTTTGGAACCGAAATAAACTCGCAACATAGTACAATATATCCCAAAATCGGGGTGTCACCGAGTACATAAGCATCTATGTCAGAATATAGTCTACTACAATATTTAAGGAGTAAAAACTGAAATACAGATAAAGATAGTGAAGGAGAGTCAAGGCTTACGAACGCCATGTAGCTACCTCGATAGTCTCCGAGATCCTGTCTCCTCAATCAGCAGTCGTCGTAACCAGAAGTACCTGGATCTGCACACGAGGTGCAGGGTGTAGCGTGAGTACAACCAACTCAGTAAGTAACAAGCCCAAACTGTGGGCTGAAAGTCGTGACGAACTCAACCGGCACAATTCAATACAGAAATTAACAGTGCAGAAATGTAGACAAGCTTTCAAGTTCGATAGATCACTTAAAACAGTAAAATGTACCAATCTGAGTGATATGAAAATATAACTCCTCTACCTCAACCATGCCAATGCATATGCTGTATGTGACGTACCATGCTGACAGCCTCATGTGCTCACACTCTCAAATACTCAATCACTCGGTACTGTATAGGCCCAAACGGCCCAGGAAAGATCCATCTCGGAATATATATATCACTGACCATCAGTCACCCAGTACCGAGTAGGGCAAATCCAGCCCGTGGAGAAGATCCATCTCCAGGTATATAATACTTCGGACAAGATCCATGTCCAGGGAAGATTCATCCCTCAATAATATCAACCGCGCTCACTGGGGGGGGGAGGGGGGGAGGATGCAGACTCCGGAGGGACTCTTTCAGCCCAAGCGCTATCATAAATCAGTATTACCACTGCGACGTGCAGCCCGATCCCATAAATGTCACTCATAATCAGGCACTTGCCCTCACTCACTCATCAATCTCTCTAGTCTCTCTCTCACGGACTTACGATGTCATGATACTAGCCCAAAAATAATGATATGATGCATCAATAAATAACAACAGAGATTGAGGTAAGATATGAAATGAATGAACATGACTAAGTACGAAATATCAATGAAATCAGTAAGACAACAGCAAGAAACGACCACTATGGGTCCCAACAGTACCGGCATAAAGCCTAAACATGATATCTAGCATGAGTAATAGTTCAATTACTTTATCATATAATGAAAACACGGATATCAACAAGATAGAATCACTATACGGTGCCATGGAGTCAACCAGGTCATAATTCTCCCGGTGCATGCCCGCACGCCCGTCACTTGGCATGTGCGTGACCTCAATACCAATCACATAACACATAAGTCGGGGTTTCGAACCCTCAAAACCAAGTTTGAAAGTGTTACTTACCTTAATGCAGGCTAAATTCTATTCCAAAATGCCTTTGCCTCTCAAATCCGTCTCCAAACGTCCCGAATCTAGCCACAAGCAGTACAATATAATCAATATAGACTAAAGGAATTAATTCCACAAGAAAAATACGAAATTATAGCCAAAATCTGAAATCGGCCCAAACCCGGCCCACGTATCGAAATCCGACAAAAGTCACAAAATCTGAAAGCCTATTCACTCACGAGTCTAACCATACCAAATTCATCAAAATCCGACACCAATTGGTCATTCAAATCCTCAAAACCAACTCTCAAAATCCCTAGCCTCAAGCCCCCAAATTACACCTTAAAAATACACCATCTAGGTGAAAAATCAGTGGAAAAATATAATTATTGAAGAAAAATGAACACAAGGAACTTACCTCAAGAATCCCCTTGAAAAATCCTCTCAAAACCTCCAAAATCCGAGTTCAAAAATGTTGAAATAAGTAAAAATCGCGAAATCTCGCATTTAAGGACTCTACCCAGGCCTTCCGCACCTGTGGCAACTTGGCCGCTTCTGCGGTCTCGCAGGTGTGCCTCTTAGCTGCTTCTGAGCCAACCACATGTGCAGAAAAAACCCCGCATCCGAGCTTTTGCCCGCATTTGCGCGCCAGTGTGCGCTTCTGCGCAAGTTGTTTCTGTACGCGAATGGTCGCATTTGCGGCCTCTGCCTAAGGCCTCCCTGGCCACTTCTGCGTTCCATTTTCTCGCTTCTGCGGTCCCCAATCCGCATATGCGATTACACGAGCAGTGACAAACCTTCAGAAATTCTTCAACTTCGAACCTTGGTCCGTTAACCATCCGAAATCAACCCGAGGCCCTCGGACCTCATCCAAACACACCAACAAGTCTTATAACATTATACGAACTTAGTCGAATCTTCAAATCACCTCCAACAATATCGAAAATACGAATTACACACGGATTCAAGCCTAATGAACTTCAAAATTTTCAAATTTTACAAACGACGCCGAAACTTATCAAATCACGTTCGATTGACCTCAAATTTTGCACACAAGTCATAAATGACCCCACGAACCTACTGCAACTTTCGGAATCGGAATCCGACCTCAATATCAAAAAATCAACCTCCCGGTCAAACTTCCCAAAAATTCGACTTTCGCCATTTCAAGCCAAATCCTACTACAAACCTCCAAATAATTTTTCGGACATGCTACTAAGTCCAAAATCGCCATTCGGAGCTATTGAAATTTTCAGAATTCGAATCCGAGGTCGTTTACACATAAATCAACATCCGGTCGACTTTTTCAACTTAAACTTTCTATTTAAGAGACTAAATGTCTCATTTCACATTGAATTCACTACTGACCCAAACCAACTAACCCGATAAGTCATATAACAACTATAAAATATAAATAGAGCAGTAAATAAGAGAATTGAGCTACAACTCTCAAAACGACCGATTGGGTCGTTACAAATTTATTGCATATGAAAAAGAAACTGATTAGTTTAGATATGAAGTTTTAGGGACAAGACTCTGCCATTATAAATCTTCAAACACGTATGTGATACTTTTATTTTGATATGTATTTTATTACCATAAAATATTTTTCTTAATTTTATATTTAAAATATGTATTTTAAATTTTTTTCATATGTATGTCTTATAGATATTTTTTTCATTCTTTCATAATATAAAATTAATCTTTTTTATATCCACCAAATTTACTAAGAGAGTTGTTGGACTGCGCGAAGTGCGGGCAAATTAACTAGTTTAAAATAAATCTGGGACCTTCAAATTTGGGGTGCTAAGGCAATATCCTCATTGACCAATAGGGCTGGCAAGTGAGCCGGTCCCGGGCCTAAATAGGCCAAGTGGGCCGGTCCAAACGGTACAGGGACCGGTCTCGGGCCGGTCTCAAATTAACGGGTCAAACGGGCTTTTTGTAGGGACCGGCCCGGGACCGGGACAGTTTGGTCCCGGACTAAACGGTCCCGGCCCGCGGGCTAAACGGGCTAAGTGGGCCCAACATATATTTAAAATAATAATAATAAAAAATAGATATTAGAGACAAAAGGATGTTAAAAAAAATATCTAAGGCAATGTTTTGTAAATTTTATTATAGAATTGTGACCTAAATTTTATTTAACATCCTAAATTTTAATATTTAATATTTAATATCAAATATATATAGTATATAATATATATATATATATATATATATATATATATATATAAGCTATATTCGATAAGCTATATATACATCTTATATACTATATATAAGATATATATATAGTATAGTATATATATTAAATTTATATATATATATATATAAAAGTTATATTCGATAAGCTATATATACATCTTATATACTATATATAAGATGTATATATAGTATAGTATAGTATATATATTAAATGTATAAAAAGTTGGGATTAAAATAAAGTTGGGAGGGTTAAATGGCTATTTTATAAATAGCCAACGGCTATTTTTGACAGCCCAACGGCTATATTTAAACAAAAAAAAATTATTTTTAAAAAATAGCCGTTGGGACCGTTTGGCCCGCTAAGGGACCGGTCCGGTGCCGGGCCGGTCCCGGACCCTGTCAGACTAAATGGTCCCAGGCCTGGCGGGCCCAAATCATAGGACTGACCCACAAAACCGGCCCACGCCCACTAAAATCGGGCCAAACGATCCTGACCCCGTTTGACCCGCGGTCCCGGACCTAAACCGGCCCACTTGCCACCCTTATTGTCCAAGCCTTTAGCGCCGCCCCGGTTATTATTCATGGTAATAGCCATTTTTCTCATATTATTATTCGATACTCCACATCGTTCTGCTTATTAGATTGGGCATATTGCGCATAAAGAAGCAAATCAGCGGGCAAGCTCAGCATGAAAATAGAACAAGAACTATTTAGAGGACAATGTGCTACAAATTACAATTCTCGCTAGAGTCGGCACTAAACCTTTATTTAGAGCGGAAAAATTAAAGACCAACAACAACAACACCTATATTAATAATAATTTATCTATCTATTTATATCTATATATACTATATTAAAAACACGAAAGCCCTTTTTATACGATCGAAATAGATTTCGGCCTTCCTACTTTCGATCAAGTTCGAGTGTTAAGAAGTCGGAATGAGATTTTGGGAGTGAGCTCTGAGGTCGGTACTAACGAACCTCGAGCCCGAAGGTCGCTCGAGGAGGCGGCTCGATAATCCTATCGAGCCCGTGATCGAATCGATCCGCAAGGCACTGCTTCGAGGTCGGAAATGCGCGACACCCATCTCGAAGGTCGAACTCGATCCAAGACCGAAGGGCCCGACCCAGTAACGAGTTCGAGCTAGTATCGAGTTCACAGACAAGAGCCGTTGAAACCACACCAACAAAGAGAATCTTGGCGGGAATCAAGGAAGAGACAAGTAAGCATGGGTCTTCCACTACATATTTTATTTTATTATTTTTTGGTAATGACCGTCTTCTATAAAAGGGGGAATCCTAGGGAGAGGGAACATAAAAAAAAAAAAGATCACTTCCTCTAGATATTGATAGTAATCCCCTTGTACTTGTTTTACTTATTCATTCTTTTTGCTTATTATTTTCGTTCTTATAGTCAACAATACACATATTTCCATTTCTCTACGCGATTTATATCAAATTGTATCGCATATCCTTAGAACCATTCACAAATCTAACGTTATCTGATTTTTTCGGTAAACAGTTTGGCGCCCACCGTGGAGCTAAGGGTAACAGTGATTGTTTGATATAAACCTAAAGTACACGCCAGTTTGCGACTTCAAATCAGCAATGGCTTTACCTATCGACCACGAAGCCGGCCTTCAAGATGAAACCAACAACTTGGCACCCAGGGCCGGAAGGCCACTCGATGAAGGCGCTGAGGCTCGAATCGAAGCACCCGAAATTCGAGCCGAAGTATCATTGGATGTCAATTCACAAATAGCTCTAGATGCGAATCAGCGTTCCGAGCCGGAAAGGAGCATTCAGGGTGGTACTCGATCCGTAGCTCGAGACACACATAACGTGAAGGTGATCGGAGTCAACCTACGGATGATCTTCGAGATGTTACAAGCCCAGCAAATAGCGATAGCTCAGTTGCAGAGCCAAAGCAGGTACAAACTCAGGTACTTCGAGATGTTACAAACTCAGGTACAAAGCAGGCCGGAGCCCAATCCGCTTCGAGAAGTCACCCACAGAACGGAACCAGCCATAGAGAAGCCAAATGATCAAGAATCGGGGATTACTCCCGAAATTACTAAATTGCTCGAGGAACTCACAAAACGAGTCGAAGCCAACGATAAAAAAGTAGAAACATATAATTCCAGGGTCGACCAGATCCCGGGGGCTCCACCAATGATAAAAGGGCTAGATTCGAAAAAATTCATTCAAAAGACTTTTCCCTCGAGTGCAGCCCCAAAACCAATCCCCAAAAAATTCCGTATGCCCGAAATACCCAAATATAACAGAACGACCGACCCCAACAAGCACATCACTTCTTACACGTGTGCCATCAAGGGCAATGATTTGGAAGATGATGAGATCGAATCTGTATTATTAAAAAAATTCGGTGAAACCCTGTTGTTTACCGGAAAAATCGGATAACATTAGATTTATGGATGGTTCTAAGGATATGCGATACAATTTAATATAAATTGCATAGAGAAATAGAAATATGTGTATTGTTGACTATAAGAACGAAAATAATAAGCAAAAAGAATGAATAAGTAAAACAAGCACAAGGGGATTACTATCAATATCTAGAGGAAGTGATCTTTTTTTTTTTATGTTCCCCCTCCCTAGGATTCCCCCTTTTATTGAAGAGGGTCATTACCAAAAAATAATAAAATAAAACATGTAGTGGAAGACCCATGATGACTTGTCTCTTCCTTGATTCCCGCCAAGATTCTCTTTGTTGGTGTGGTTGCAACGGCTCTTGTCTGTGAACTCGATACTAGTTCGAACTCGTTACTGGGTCGGGCCCTTCGGTCTTGGATCGAGTTCGACCTTCGAGATGGGTATCGCGCATTTCCGATCTCGAAGCAGTGCCTTACGGATCGATTTGGTCACGGGCTCTATAGGATTATCGAGCTGCCTCCTCGAGCAACCTTCAGGCTCGAGGTTCGTTAGTACTGACCTCAGAGCTCACTCCCAAAATCTCATTCCGACTTCTTAACACTCGAACTCGATCGAACGTAGGAAGGCCGAAATCTATTTTGACCGTATACACCTGTCAAAAGGGGCAATGATATGGTATCATAATTTTCCATCTAACTCCATTGATTCTTTTGCTATGCTTGCAGATTGCTTCATAAAAGCTCATGCCGGAGCCATAAAGGTCGAAATCAGAAAGTCGGACATGTTCAAGGTAATGCAAAAGGATAACGAGTGCTAAGGGAGTTCGTAGCTCGTTTTCAAATGGAACGAATGGATCTACCACCAGTCACAGATGATTGGGTTGTTCAAGCTTTCGCTCAAGGTCTAAATGAGCGGAGCTCGAGGGCTTCGCGGCGGCTGAGGCAAAATCTGATCGAGTACCCAGCTATTACTTGGACCGATGTGCACAATCGATATCAATCCAAAATAAGAGTCGAAGATGACCAGTTGACTTCTAGGACCATTACGAAAAAGCAAAAGTCGACCAGAGATCGATACCAGCCATATAGCGAAAACGATACTACTGCTGAGTATCCGTGGCCTCTTTAAAATCAACCTCATACATAGGGAGGCTTTATCATTGAACGCATCTGTGATGATTATCAAGTTCGGTGCAAAGGAAATTACTTCGTTATTTCATGACAAATAGTGTCTCAACGGGAAATGTTGTAAGGGCCAAACGGTCAAAACGAACCATGCTTATATAGTTGGCCCGAGCCCTGACGCAAAACATGAACCCATGTATAATGACCTGCAAAGAAAGCTCTCCTCCTTACTGATATTTAATGTTCAAGATTTATTATGCAAATAGGATCGAGTTAGAATCATTCACTTGATTTCCAAGCCTACAGGCTACCTTTATTTCGAGTTCGAGCAATCACTCACTCGACCATTAAGCCTACAGGCTACTTTAACTATTACGCCTACGGGCTACATTGCATCGAGTTCGAATCATTCACTCGATTGCCAAGCCTACGGGCTACCTTTATTTCGAGTTCGAGCAATCACTCACTCGACCATTAAGCCTACGGGTTACTTTAATAATTACGCCTACGGGCTACATTGCATCGAGTTTGAATCATTCACTCGATTGCCAAGCCTACGGCATACCTTTATTTCGAGTTCGAGCAATCACTCACTCGACCATTAAGCCTACGGGCTACTTTAACTATTATGCCTACGGGCTACATTGCATCAAGTTCGAATCATTCACTCGATTGCCAAGCCTACGGGCTACCTTTATTTCGAGTTCGAGCAATCACTCACTCGACCATTAAGCCTACGGGCAACTTTAACTATTACGCCTACGGGCTATATTGCATCGAGTTCGAATCATTCACTCGATTGCCAAGCCCATGGGCTACCTTTATTTCGAGTTCGAGCAATCACTCACTCGACCATTAAGCCTACGGGCTACTTTAACTATTACGCCTACGGGCTACATTGCATCGAGTTTGAATCATTCACTCGATTGCCAAGCCTACGGGCTACCTTTATTTCGAGTTCGAGTTATCACTCACTCGACCATTAAGCCTACGGGCTACTTTAACTATTACGCCTACGGGCTACATTGCATCGAGTTCGAATCATTCGCTCGATTGCCAAGCCTACGGGCCACCTTTATTTTGAGTTCGAACAATCACTCACTCGACCATTAAGCCTACGGGTTACTTTAACTATTACGCATGCGGGCTACACTGCATCAAGTTCGAATCATTCACTCGACTGCTAAGCCTACGGGCTACCTTTATTTTGAGTTTGAGCCATCACTCGCTCGACTATTACACCTACGGGCTACATTATTTCGAGCAAAACTACTCATTTCTTCGAATTAAAACAAATACTTGACTATTTAAGTTGAAGGACGCTCGAGCCCGATAAAGCAAATGGGACTACCCACGAGGCCCGAAGGCAATAGAGATTTAAATTCAAACTGTCTATTTAGTTTGAAAGGCCATTTTTCTTCAAAAAAGAAGAAGAAAAATTTGTATTTACAAAATTATTTGTACAGAAGCGGCAAAAACGCCATCAGAAGTTATCCGATTCAAAGCATGTTGGGCCTCGTTGAAAAGACAGGAAGCCCCTCCGCATTCATCACTGATTGATCTTCTCCGGTCACCAAAGACCGAAGGTAACTGGCAATTCCCACCGGGGAAGAAAAAATTCGAGTATTCTCGATAAAGTCGGGGATTATAAAGACACATAAGATGATCGAGCATTACATACGTCATGGTCGGGATCGATAAAAATATCAGTGTATATCTGATCGAGCTGCTGGAAAATCATATCGTTTCTCGCCACATCCTTTTCCGAGAAATGAGGGGACTATCTGTATACGGTCGAAATAGATTTCGGCCTTCCTACGTTCGATCGAGTTCGAGTGTTAAGAAGTCGGAATGAGATTTTGGGAGTGAGCTCTGAGGTCGGTACTAACGAACCTCGAGCCCGAAGGTCGCTCGAGGAGGCGGCTCGATAATCCTATCGAGCCCGTGATCGAATCGATCCGCAAGGCACTGCTTCGAGGTCGGAAATGCGCGACACCCATCTCGAAGGTCGAACTCGATCCAAGACCGAAGGGCCCGACCCAGTAACGAGTTCGAGCTAGTATCGAGTTCACAGACAAGAGCCGTTGAAACCACACCAACAAAGAGAATCTTGGCGGGAATCAAGGAAGAGACAAGTAAGCATGGGTCTTCCACTACATGTTTTATTTTATTATTTTTTGGTAATGACCGTCTTCTATAAAAGGGGGAATCCTAGGGAGAGGGAACATAAAAAAAAAAAAGATCACTTCCTCTAGATATTGATAGTAATCCCCTTGTACTTGTTTTACTTATTCATTCTTTTTGCTTATTATTTTCGTTCTTATAGTCAACAATACACATATTTCCATTTCTCTACGCGATTTATATCAAATTGTATCGCATATCCTTAGAACCATCCACAAATCTAACGTTATTCGATTTTTTCGGTAAACACCCTTAGCAAAATGTCGTTCGTATTTTTTACCCTTCAAAATTAAAGTTTACACTAGATAAAATAGTCATTCAATTATTTTCCTAATATTTAGGAATATTCATTTAATTAATTCTCTACTATTTAGGAATAGTCATTTAATTAACTTCCTAATATCTAGGACTTTAAAATTAACTAAAATTTGACTTATTAGTAAATTTTTTCTTATTTTAATTATATAGATTAATCCCACCAAAACTTTTTTGTCTTATAAACGTGTGTAGTTAACATTATGACTAGGTAGTAGTCACTTTTTTATTTTGACATTTTACTTAAACAAGTAATTAATTAAGTTGATCTTATACCATTCAAACAATTTGTTTGTAAATTTTCTCCCTTTATTCAACGTATATAGACATTAGGAATGAGCATTTGATAATGATTTCAATGTTAGTTTAATATTGATTTATCTCCTTTATTAATTATTTTATATTTTTAGATACAAATTTTGTTCACGATTTTTAATTATTTATTTAATATTAAATTTTTTAAATCAACTAAAGTTTTAGTTATTAAATTACTCTTTATTTGAATTAGATAAAAATTCTAATATTTTAAACTTTGAATCAACTAAAATTTTACTTTAAATAAATTATTTATTTTTTTGAAGTTTGTACCATAATTATAATACATTCCATGTTAAATGTTTTAGTATTTAGGATTTTAAAATTAATTAAAATTTTATTTTTAAAACTTTTTATATAATATTTAAAGCTACACTAAATAATTTTTGACTTGCAAACATCATCTATAAATGTATAGAATTTACTCAATAATTGTAAAATAACATATAATCAATAAATATTTTTCTATTGACGTATGTAGACAGTTAAAATTTTACGAAGTTTAAATCCATAATAAATGTGGATTTTACCATATATTGGTCCAACCAAATATTTTGGACTAGTATAATTGGGTTATTTATTTAAATCTAATTAAACTGATTTAAATAAAAGTCCAATACTATTGGATTAACCCATTTTATTGGGCTACCAAATGGATCGACCCATATAAAGCCCCAAGCCCAATGACCCATGAGGGTTTTCTTGGTGGCTACTCCACCACGCTTCTATATAAAGAGGCCACATCCCTCATTTGAGGGGAGGAGAAATCACAAGGCTGAAAGTACAACAATCAAGTAAGCAGAAGGAAAGGCTAAAGAAGCTGTGAAAAATAGCATCAAGGTCTCCATCCACATCTGCAATCTTCGTCTGCGGTCAAATCCCAAAGGCGAACGCAAATCATAAGCGGGCGGTTTCAAATTTTCCGTTCGTGATAACCTAACAACAAATCATGGTTCGTGACGACCTTCAAATTGTTTGTGACACACCACAAATCTGAAATCCGTCAAGTTCAAGATCAAGCTCTCAAGCTCTTGAACTATCGTTCGTGAGGAGAAGAATCAGAGTACTACATCTCTTTAAATTCGAGATATTCTAGATATTGTAACCTCATCACTTGAAATTGAATATAATATTTGTAGCTATATTTCTGGTCTTGATTATTATTTTTCAGGAACAAAATTTAGTTGTTACAAATTTTGGCACGCCCAGTGGGACGATCTCTACTTCTCATCTCTTCTCTTAGAAGTTCAAGAATATCAAGATGGCCTCAATGAAAATCAACCCTATAGCTGACTCCAAAAGCGGATTAGAAGTTGCCATGAAGATTATTAGCCAAATCAAAAGAAGTAAAGCCGAAATAATAGGACAACAAGTGCTTGAAGTGCCGTCCACAACTCATGTTTTTGGTTTATCTTCTCCAAATGAAGTAGGATCATCTTCGTACGTGCTAGAAGAAGGGAACAACATCGATGAGGTGGTTGAAAGAACTTTGGCACAATTCAGCCTTTCAAAAGAATGCCATCGCCAGTACCACAATCCCTTAATCCAGAAAGACGATGATGTCTTAAGCAACGAACTTTCTCCAATCTCTCCTCGTGTCACTCTACAGTCTGCTCTCTATCCAAGTGATGATCCATACCATTCTTAGTCCTCTCTGGTGGTCATGCAAACGATGATGATTAAAGCTTCTACCATAGAAGAACAACTTACAAGTTTGACAAAAGCAGTTGAAGACCTAAAAAAGTACATGAAATATCAAGATGATAAACTTTCCAAGTTGATGAATACGGTGGAGAGTATGACGGAGGAAGAATCAACCCAAGCACCTATGAAGCTTCCAGAAATTCAAGAAAAATGAGAGTCCTCTGCAAAGCTAGCAACAATGACCAAAGAGCTCCATGTCTCTTCTAATGGACAGATTCATGTTGAGCAATTGAAGGACATCATCATAGGGGCCATTAAAGATAAAATTGAGTCTTCGCGTAAAACTTTCCTTACATACTCAAAGTCGTACACACAAAGGATTGATAACTTGAAGATGCCAAGCGGATATCAACCTCCTAAGCTTCAACAATTCGATAGCAAAGGGAATCCCAAGCAACATGTTGCACACTTTGTCGAGACATGCAATGATGCTGGAACTTATGATGATCACCTTGTCAAGCAGTTTGTTCGATCTCTCAAAGGAAATGCTTTCGATTGGTATACAGATCTTGAACTTGGTTCTATTGATAGTTGGGAGCAAATCGAGCAAAAATTCCTCAATCGCTTCTATAGCACGAGGCGCATTATGAGCATGATTGAACTTACAAATGAACGCCAATAGAAGGAGGAGCCAATTATCAAATTCATCAATCGCTGGAGGAGTTTAAGTCTCAACTTCAAAGACCATCTTAGCAAAACTTCTGGCATCGAAATGTGCATCCAAGGTATGCTGTGGGCCCTTTGCTACATCTTGCAAGGAATAAAGCCTAAAACTTTTGAAGAGTTGGCCACCCGTACACATGATATGGAATTGAGTATGTCTCCACTATATTTCTTGCCTTTGAGCCTCATGATGAAATAAAAGCAGACGATACTGAGAAAGGGGGCAAGTATTCTTCCGAAGATGAAACTGAAGAGCCATGCATGTTACAACGCTCCTTGACGCATGAGCCTAAATTGTAAGTTATGACGCTCCTTGACACATGAGCCTAAATTGCATGTTGCAACGCTCTTTGTCGTATGAGCCTAAAATGCATGTCAAAGCACTCCTCAACGCACGAGCCTAAACTGCAAGTTATGATGCTCCTTGATACACGAGCTTAAACTGTATGTCACGAAACTCCTCAAATTCAAGCCAAATATCCAACTTGCAAAGCTCTTCAAATTAGAGAAAAGACTTTAATGTGAAGCTCTTCAAATGGAGCAAAGTCTTCGAGTTGCAAAGCTTTTCAAATTAGAGAAAAGACTTCAAGTTGTAAAGCTATTGAAATTCGAGCAAAGTCTTCGAGATAAAAGCTCTTCAGATTATGCAAGTCTTCAAGATGTAAAGCTATTCAAATTTGAGCAAAGTCTCCAAGTTGCTATACTCCTTTTCTGCACGAGTATAAACTGCATACAAAAAAAATAAATCTTATACTTCTTTTGAACTATGTAATGACTTGATCCTCTTTGCGGAGGTACGTAGGCAACTTAGAATTTTGTTCTAAGTTCAGTCACATAAATAAATAAATAAAAATGTCTACTTTATCACGATGACAAAGAGAAGATGATAATGCTCTCTTCCGAAACTAGAAAGATGAGCATTATATGTATCATTTCATCGAGTTGTGAAAACAATAGTTTATGCACTTCTTCTCCAATATGCAAGAAGAGCTTGTTCTACTCCAATGCTTGAAGGATGGAGTGCTCCATAAAATGCTTCTCTAAATTGCCAGAAGACGTTGTTCTATGCTAAAGCTTGGAGGTTAGGGCACTCCATGGATTTCTTTATCAAGTTGCAAGAAGGGGTTGTTCTACATCAAAACTTGAAGCATGGGACGCTCCATGGACTTCTCCAAACTGAACGAAGATATGGTTTGACATCAAAATCTTGAAGGTTGAGGCACTTCATGTAATTCGTCACCACAAGGTTGAAAGATGGGATGCGCCACGTGCTCGCCTGTCAGGGATGGTATATGGTCGCTCCAAACCCCCTTCTCTCCAAGTCGCAAGGAGGAGATGCATCATGTGTCTTTTCATCAAGCTGCAAGGAGGAGACGTGAAATATACTTCTTCGAGGGAGGTGGCATACAAACTATTGTCTCGCCGAAGTCACGCAATTATAAAGAATAGATACCAAGTGGTTCCCCGCCAATCATGTGGACATCACTTTCGTCTTCTTGGACATATATTGAGACTGGTTGTGCTTATTTATAAACCTGCAAAATAAGAAAAAGAAGTGCAACCCACGGTGTTGGTAACACGACACATCAATACGGATGATGATCATTGTGACGTGCACTTCTCTGCCGAATCTTGAAGGATGGAATACTCCACAAATTGTTCCGTCAAAGATTGAAAAATAGGAAGCTCCATGAAATTCTTCACCATATTGAAAGAAGGGGTTATTCCATATCAGATCTTGAAGGATACAAATCTCCATGAACTTCTTCACCAAGTTGCAAGAAGGAGTTGTTCCGCGCCAAAGCTTGAAGGATGAGACGCTCCATGAACTTCTTCACCAAGTTGGAAGAAGGAGTTATCCCACGCCAAAGCTTGAAGGTGAGGGATGCTCCACGGACTTTCTAGCCAAAGGTTACAAACATAGGTTCTCCACGTAATTTTGTCACCAAAGCCACAAGGATGAGGAAGCACCAATCTTTCTCTCTCCAAACCTGCAAAAAAAAGAAAAAAGAAGTATGCTACCCGAATAATCCTCCCAATTTTGGCCTTTGATGCAAAGATTTACTGTGACAGGATCAAAGAGGGTGAAACATCAAGCTCTGTATATATTGCATCTCTCAGAGTCTTTTTTTCAACGACATAAACGACTTTTGATTTGGACGCTCCTACCTCGAGATATGACATTTTCACTGAAAGTGCACAAAGCTTTGAGATCAGCAGGCCAGATGCATTGATTAGCTTAAAAAAATTAATTCCATCCAATCCAGAAGGTTTTTAGAGGTGAAATTTTGATATGTTGTAGTCCTTTGAGTCTAGCATCAGTAGAATCAAGCGGCTTGTAATTTCGATGTTCCTACAACATGATACTAATTTTTTGGTGAAGGAGCCAACTGGTCGGGACTCGTCTCCTAACTCCTGAATAGTATCTGGGACGATCTAAGAGCAATATGATTGTGATATTTATAGAATTTTAAGTTCGGCGAGTCTAGTTTTTATAACTGTAAACCGCTCATGATTCCGATATTCCTTCACCAAGATATGATTCTTTTAGTGAAGGCGCGCAAAGCAAAAGAAAATCGAGCGTGGCAGAATCTGAAGTAAAGTTTTAGAAATACTCCTGAGATAGTACAGAGCGAATTTGGGCTTCAAAATTTTTATATGTTTTAGAACTCTGTGTCTAGTATCGCGGAAATTATGTGGCCCATGTTTTCGACGATCCTACACCATGACGCGACTTTTTCTTCCAAGGTGCGCAAAGCTGCGAGATCAGCAGGTAGATGCGTACATCAACTTCAAATATTAGTTCCGGACGATCCAGAAGGAGTTCGACTGTGAAATTTTGATACGTTGTAATCCTATGAATCAGTATAATGAAACAGACCATAATTTGGACAGTTGTACAGCGGGTTATGAATCTTTTTTTTAAGGCACGTCAATCTGAAAGATCAAACACGGCCGAACCTGAAATAAAAATTAAAAATATTTCCTAAGATGGTACAAAAGGATTTTTGCTCCTGTTCTTGGATATGTTGCAGCCTTCCATGTCTTGTTTTAGCAGAATCAAGCGGCTCATTATTTGGAGTCTCCGACAATGAGATATGAACTTTGTTCCACAGACGTGCAAATCTGAGTAATATAAAACGGCAGATTGCGAACTGAAGTTTAAAATGTTACTTGAGGAGGTACATAACGTATTTTGCTCTGATTTTTCTTATATCCATATTCCTACGAGTTTAACATCAAAAAGATCAAGCGTCTTATGTTTTTGATGATCTTATGCCAACATACAATTTTTTTGTTTTGAGGAGCACAAGCTGTAAATAGATGCCGAAGAAAAATAACGAACTGCAAAAAACCTTCATGAAAAGCGCTCTAGGACCTCTTCTATTTATAGAAGTGTTAAGTCAGCTGTTGTTATCTTGGTGAACAAAAACTTTTCTTTAAAAATAAAATTCGATTAGTAGTTGACTAGCAAGTCCTATATGGAAACTTTGAGACAAAATTCAAATTGAAGAAGAAGGTTGCTTGAATCGAAGAAGAGCTAACTTGTCTTAATGGGTTTCAAGTGGATTCTTACCAAATTTGGTAATCCACACCCATAAAGAGCTAGTTTCGAGCCGTATTATTTTTGGAATCTACTGCCTAGTTCCATGTTGATGGTGCAATATGGATATTATGGTATTTACCAAAGAAAATTGACGTAACCAAATTCTTCTCAAAAATGGAGAGGAAAACAAGATGGTTCACCTTGATATATCAGACAGTTTGGTTAAGGGAGTCATAAAGAGACGTTGTTTCACTTGTACTTCAAGTCTCCTCTTTGATTTTGGCAAGCCTATACTCCGACAAGCCTTCAAGTAGGGGGCATTTGTAGATAGTTAAAATTTTACTAAGTTTAAATCCATAATAAATGTGGATTTTACCATATATTGGTCCAACCAAATATTTTGGACTAGTATAATTGGGTTATTTATTTAAATCTAATTAAACTGATTTAAATAAAGGTCCAATACTATTGGACTAACCCATTTTATTGGGCTACCAAATGGTTTGGCCCATATAAAGCCCCAAGCCTAATGACCCATGAGGGTTTTCTTAGTAGCAACTCCACCACGCGTATATATAAAGAGGCCACATCCCTCATTTGAGGGGAGGAGAAATCACAAGGCTGAAAGTACAACAATCAAGTAAGCAGAAGGAAAGGCTAAAGAAGCTCTGAAGAATAGCATCAAGGTCTCCATCCACATCTGCAATATTCGTCTACGGTCAAATCCCAAAGGCGAACGCAAATCATAAGCGGGCGGCTTCAAATCTTCCGTTCGTGATAACCTAACAATAAATCCTGGTTCGGGACGACCTTCAAATTGTTTGTGTCACACCACAAATCTGAAATCCGTCAAGTTCAAGATCAAGCTCTCAAGCTCTTGAACCATCGCTCGTGAGGAGAAGAATCAGAGGACTACATCTCTTTAAATTCGAGATATTCTAGAGATTGTAACCCCATCACTTGAAATTGAATATAATATTTGTCGCTATATTTCTTGTCTTGATTATTATTTTTCAGGAACGAAATTTAGTTATTACAAATTTTGGCACTCCCAGTGGGACGATCTCTACTTCTCATCTCTTCTCTTCGAAGTTCAAGAATACCAAGATGGCCTCAATGAAAATCAACCCTATAGCTGACTCCAAAAGCGGATTGGAAGTTGCCATGGAGATTATTAGCCAATTCAAAAGAAGTAAAGCCGAAATAATAGGAAAACAAGTGTTTGAAGTGCCGTCCACAACTCATATTTTTGGTTCATCTTCTCCAAATGAAGTAGGATCATCTTCGTACATGCTAGAAGAAGGGAACAACATCGATGAGGTGGTCGAAAGAACTTTGGCACAATTCAGCCTTTCAAAAGAATTCCATCGCCAGCCCCACAATCACTTAATGCAGAAAGACGATGATGTCTTAAGCAACAAACTTTCTCCAATCTCTCCTCGTGTCACTCTACAGTCTGCTCTCTATCCAAGTGATGATCCATACCATTCTTAGTCCTCTCTGGTGGTCATGCAAACGATGATGATTAAAGCTTCTACCATAGAAGAACAACTTACAAGTTTGACAAAAGCAGTTGAAGACCTAAAAAAGTACATGAAATATCAAGATGATAAACTTTCCAAGTTGATGAATACGGTGGAGAGTATGACGGAGGAAGAATCAACCCAAGCACCTATGAAGCTTCCAGAAATTCAAGAAAAATGAGAGTTCTCTGCAAAGCTAGCAACAATGACCAAAGAGCTCCATGTCTCTTCTAATGGACAGATTCATGTTGAGCAATTGAAGGACATCATCATAGGGGCCATTAAAGATAAAATTGAGTCTTCGCGTAAAACTTTCCTTACATACTCAAAGTCGTACACACAAAGGATTGATAACTTGAAGATGCCAAGCGGATATCAACCTCCTAAGCTTCAACAATTCGATAGCAAAGGGAATCCCAAGCAACATGTTGCACACTTTGTCGAGACATGCAATGATGCTGGAACTTATGATGATCACCTTGTCAAGCAGTTTGTTCGATCTCTCAAAGGAAATGCTTTCGATTGGTATACAGATCTTGAACTTGGTTCTATTGATAGTTGGGAGCAAATCGAGCAAAAATTCCTCAATCGCTTCTATAGCACGAGGCGCATTATGAGCATGATTGAACTTACAAATGAACGCCAATAGAAGGAGGAGCCAATTATCAAATTCATCAATCGCTGGAGGAGTTTAAGTCTCAACTTCAAAGACCGTCTTAGCGAAACTTCTGGCATCAAAATGTGCATCCAAGGTATGCGTTGGGCCCTTTGCTACATTTTGCAAGGAATAAAGCCTAAAACTTTTGAAGAGTTAGCCACCCGTGCACATGATATGGAATTGAGTATGTCTACAAGTGGAGACCAAATATTTCTTTGCTTTGAGCCTCATGATGAAATAAAAGCAGACGATACTGAGAAAGGGGGCAAGTATTCTTCCGAAGATGAAACTGAAGAGCCTATGCATGTTACAACGTTCCTTGACGCATGAGCCTAAATTGCAAGTTATGACGCTCCTTGACACATGAGCCTAAACTGCATGTTGCAATGCTCTTTATCGCATGAGCCTAAAATGCATGTCAAAGCGCTCCTCAACGCACGAGCCTAAACTGCAAGTTATGATGCTCCTTGATACACGAGCTTAAACTGTATGTCACGAAACTCCTCAAATTCAATCCAAATATCCAACTTGCAAAGCTCTTCAAATTAGAGAAAAGACTTTAATGTGAATCTCTTCAAATGGATCAAAGTCTTAGAGATGCAAAGCTCTTAAATAAGAAGATAGGGAGGAGAGGCAAGGTCTGCGAAACACGGCAGCTACCTCTGAATCTCCGATAAATCAACTGTGCGAAAGAATCAACGCCCGCTATGTCCAGGAACACCTAGATCTGCACAAGAAGTGCAGGGTGTAGTATGAGTACAACCAACTCAGCACGTAACAATAATAAATAAGATACTGAAGATAGTAACGAGCTACACAGTTATAGTTCACTTTCAGTAATTCCAGCAAAGAATAGACATGCTTTCAAATCCAGCAGTTTAAGTCAAATCAACTTTATACATTTCAAGTTCGTGTAATCCAGCTATAAAATCTTTCAGAGTATTTCACAACAATGACAGATAGCAACTAAGTGCAACAACAAATGAAAAGCAAGTACAGCCTCTTAGGGCAACAATCACTCAACTAGTCATAACAGCTCAACCACTCGGCTCTCAGCCCTCAGCACTCACACTCAATGGGTACCAGCGCTCACTGGGGGGTGTACAGACTCCGAAGGGGCTCCTACAGCCCAAGCGCTATAATTCGTACGGACAACTCACATGCTATAGTATCAATATCTGGATCTGCACGGACAACTCACGTGCTGCACCGACAACTCACGTGCTATAGTATAATATCTTGATCCGTACGGACAACTCACGTATTATTGTATAATATCTCATAATCAGGCCCTTGGCCTCGCTCAGTCATAAATCTGTCCAGTCTCTTGGGCTCTCAACAATCATGAAATCAGCCCAAACAACAATGATATGATGCATCAATAATGAACAATAGAGACTGGGATAAAATAATCAAGTAAACTGTGACTGAGTACAAAACAGCAATTAAGCAGATAGTTTAATATGTACACAACCTTTGTGGGTCCCAACAGTACCAACATATAGCCTAAACATAGTTTCTAACATGACTTACAGTCAAATTTCCACAACACATAGAGAGCACATAGCTAACAACAAGTTATTCAACTTTACAATTTTCACGGGACGGACCAAGTCACAATCCCCTCGATGCACGCCCACACGCCCGTCACCAAGTATGTGCGTCACCTCCAAAAAAAGCACATGATACAAAGTCCGGGGTTTCATACCCTCAGGACCAGATTTATAACTGTTACTTACCTCAAGCCGTGTAATTCTTTATTCCGCAATGTCTTTTCCTCGTGAATTGGCCTCCAAACGCCTCGAATCTAGCCACAAATAATTCGATTCAGTCAATAAAATTTATTGAAATTAATTCCATAAGAAAATATTAATTTTCCATCAAATCCGAAATTTAGCTCAAAAATTGCCTGTGGGGCCCACGTCTCGGAACCTGACAGAAGTTACAAAATACGGAAGCCCATTCAACCACGAGTCTAATCATATCAATTTTACCAAAATCCGACATCAACTCGACCTCCAAATCTTCAAATTAAACCAAGAGGATTTTCTAAAATTTTCAACTTAATTCACTAATTTAGTGATAAAAATAACAATAGATTCATGTAATTTAACCAAAATCAGGTTAGGAATTCTTACCCTAATGTTTTCCTTGTAAAACTCTTGAAAGATTGCCTCACCGAGCTTCCTTGATCCAAAAATGGAAGAATGAGACGAATTTGGACTTTATTCTGCTGCCCAGGGGTTTGTTCTTCGCATTCGCGACCCTCCCCCTGCGTTCGCGACCCTCCCCCCGCGTTCGCGATGAACAAATTCTCCAACAGCCATTTTCAAACTCTTCTCAGATAGTCTCTAGTATAATGGTCATAACTATTTGTACAAACCTCCAAATGATGAATGGTTTAACTTTCTGAATACTAGACACCAAGGACTATAACTTTCATTTGTTGCTCATCTACTAATTCCTTATAGATTGCGAGATATACGTTTCCAAAGTCAGCCCTGTGCAACAGAGATTTTCAAACTCTTCCCAGACAGCCTGTAGTTTATCCAACTTAATATTTTGTACACAACTCCAAATGACAAATAGTTTATCTTTCTAAAAACAAGACACAAAGGGCTACAACTTTTATTTTTGGATCAGCTCCAAATTCCTTATAGATTGCGAGATATGAGCCTCCAAAGTCAGACGACGGACAGCAAAAATTCCTTCTTCGCGAACGCGAAGAACAAAGTCCCAACGACAAAATCCTTCTATGCGAACGCGAGAGGCTCCTCACGAACGCGAAGAACAATACCAGTAACCAACAACATCAAAACACCCAAACTTGGTCTGGAACCACTCCGAATCAAACCCGAGGCCCCCGGGACCCCGTCCAATCATAACAACAGTCCCAATACATAACACAAATGTGCTCGAGGCCTCAAATCACATCAAACAACACTAAAAACACGAATCACACATAGATTCAAGCCTAATGAACTTTGAAACTTCTAATTTCTACAAACGACGTCAGAACCTATCAAATCATGTCCGATTGACCTCAAAGTTTGCACACAAGACATAAATAACATAACAGACCTATTCAAATTTCCAAAATCGGATTTCGACCCCGATATAAAAAAGTCAACCCCCCCGGTCAAACTTTCCAAAAATTCGACTTTCGCCATTTCAAACCTAATTCCTCTACGGACCTCTAAATAATTTTTCCGACGCGTTCCTAAGTCCAAAATCACCATACGGAGCTATTGGAATCATCAGAATTCAAATCCGAGGTCGTTTACACATAAGTCCATATCCGGTCAACTTTTTCTAACTTAAAATTTTAATTATGAGACTAAGTGTCTCATTTCACTCCTAATTTCTTTCGGACCCAAACCAACTAACTCAGTAAGTCATAAAACAATTATAACATATAAATTGAGTAGTAAATGGGGGAATGGGGTTATAATACTCAAAACGACCTGTCGGTTCGTTACATTCTCCCCCTCTTAAATAAACATTCGTCCTCGAACGGGTTAAGAATCATACCTGGAGTCTCAAATAGGTGTGGGTATTTGCTCTGCATCTCCTGTTCAATCTCCCAAGTAGCTTCTCCGACTGGCTGATCTCTCCACTATACCTTCACTGATACTATGTTCTTTGATCTCAGTTTTCGAACTTGTCGGTCTAAAATAGCCATCGACTCTACATCATAAGTCAAATTACCGTCCAGTTGTACTGTACTGAAATCCAAAATATGAGACGGATCCCCGACATACTTTCGGAGCATGGATACATTGAACACTGGATGAACACCTGATAGACTAGGTGGCAAAGCAAGTTCATAAGCTACCTCCCCAATTTTCTTAAGTATCTCAAAAGGCCTAATATACCGAGGGCTCAACTTGCCCTTCTTCCCGAACCTCAACACACCCTTCATTGGTGAAATCTTGAGAAGAACCTTCTCCCCAACCATGTAAGTAACATCACGGAGCTTCCTGTCGGCATAAATCTTCTGTCTAGATTGCGACGTGCGAAGCCGCTCCTGAATCACTTTAACCTTCTCCAAAGCATCCTGAACTAAGTCAGTACCCAATAGCCTAGCCTCACCGGCTCAAACCAACCAACCGGAGACCAACATCATCTCCCATATAATGCCTCATACAGAGCCATCTGAATACTCGAGTAGTAGCTATTATTGTAAGTAAACTCTGCGAGTGGCAGAAATTTATCCCAAGAACCTCCAAAATCAATGACACAGGCGCGTATCATATCCTCCAATATCTGAATGGTGCGCTCGGACTGTCCTTCCGTCTGAGGGTGAAATGATGTACTCAACCGAACCTATGTGCCCAATTTTCGATGCACTGCTCTCTAAAACTGTGATGTAAACTGTGTGCCCCGATATGAAATGATGGACACTGGCACACCGTGTAGGCAAATAATCTCGCAGATAGAAATCTCAGCCAACCGCTCTGAAGAATAATTGGTACCAACTAGAATAAAATGCGCGGACTTAGTCAACCGATCTACAATTACCCAAATAGCATCGAACTTCCTCAAAGTCTGTGGAAGCCCAACTACGAAGTTCATGGTAATACGCTCCCATTTCCACTCCGTAATTTCAAGCCTCTGAAGTAATCCTCCTGGTCTCTGATGCTCGTACTTTACCTGCTGACAATTTAAACACCGAGCTACAAATCCAACTATATCTTTCTTCATTCGCCTCCGTCAATAGTGTTGCCTCAAATCCTGATACATTTTCGCGGCACCTGGATGAATGGAGTACCGCGAACTATGAGCTTCCTGGAGAATCAACTCATGCAAACCATATACATTAGGCACACATAGCCTGCCCTGCATCCGTAATACACTATCATCTCCAATATTGACTTCCTTGTCATCATCGTGCTAAACCGTGTCCTTAAGGACAAGTAGATGTGGATCATCATACTGGCGCTCTCTGATGCGATCATATAAAGAAGATCGAGAAACCACACAAGCCAAAACTCAATTCGGCTCGAAAACATCCAATCTAATAAACTGGTTGGCCAAGGCCTGAACATCCAAGGCTAAAGGCCTCTCTGTTACCGGTAAGTATGCTAAGCTGCCCAAACTCCCCGCCTTATGACTCAAGGCATCGGCCACTACATCGGCCTTTTCGGGATGATAGAGAATGGTGATATCATAATCCTTAAGAACCTCTAACCACCTCCGCTGCCGCAAATTAAGATCTTTCTATTTGAACAGATGTTGTAGACTCTGGTGATCGGTATAAACCTCATAATGGACACCGTACAAATAGTGTAGCCAAATTTTCAAGGCATGAATAATAGCTGCTAACTCAAGGTCGTGGACTGGATAATTCTTCTCATGTACCTTTAACTGTCTGGATGCATAGGCAATCACCCTACTGTCTTGCATCAGCACTGCGCCGAGACCAATACGCGATGCGTCACAATGCATAGTATAAGACTCTGAACTTGTAGGCAACACCAATACTGGAGTTGTAGTCTAAGTTGTTTTGAGCTTTTGAAAGCTCTCTTCACATTCATCCGACCACTTGAACGGAGCACCTTTCTGGGTCAATTTAGTCATAGGCGATGCAATAGACGAGAAACCCTCCACGAAGCGACGATAATAACCGGCCAAGCCGAGAAAACTCTGAATCTCAATAACTGAAGATGGCCTGGCCCAACTCTGAACTGCCTCTATTTTTTTCGGATCCACCTTAATTCCTTCACCGGACACTATATGTCCCAAGAATGCCACCGAATTAAGCCAGAACTCACACTTAGAGAATTTGGTATAAAGTTTCTCCTCTCTCAGCCTCTATAATACAGTACCCAAGTGTTGTGTATTCTCCTCCTGCCTACGTGAGTACACCAGGATATTATCAATAAATACTACGACAAATAAATCAAGATATGGCTGGAATACACTATTCATCAAATGCATAAATGCTGCTGGGGCATTGGTTAGCCCAAAAGATATCACAAGAAATTCATAGTGTCCATAATGAGTTCTGAATGCCGTCTTTAGAATATCCGAATCCCGAATTTTCAACTGGTGATAACTAGATCTCAAATCAATTTTGGAGAACACTTTCGCTCCCTGAAGCTGGTCAAATAAGTCATCAATACGCGGCAAGAGATATTTATTCTTGATTGTAACTTTGTTCAACTGCCTATAATCGATGCACATCCGCATAGTACCATCTTTCTTTTTCACAAACAGAATCGGTGCACCCAAAGGTGACACACTAGGCCTAATAAACCCTTTTTAAGGAGTTTCTGTAGTTGCTCTTTCAATTCTTTTAACTTAGTTGGTGCCATACGATATAGAGGAATAGAAATGGGCTGAGTGCCCTGCACCAAGTCAATACCGAAATCAATATCCCTGTCGGGTGGCATACCCGGCAGGTCTGCAGGAAATATATTCGGAAAGTCTCGCACGACCAGTACTGAATCAATAATAGGAGTATCTGCATCAACATCTCTCACAAATACCAAATATGACAATCATCCCTTTCCAACCATACGTTGGGCCTTCAAATAAGAAATTACCCTGCCATGAATAAAATCTAGAGAACCTCTCCATTCAACCTTTGGCAACCCCGGCATCGTTAACGTCACGGTTTTTGCGTGACAGTCCAGAATAGCATGACATGGAGACAGCCAATCCATACCCAGGATTACATCGAATTTAACCATATCGAGTAATAAGAGATCAACTCTAGTATCCAGTTCCCCAATAGTTATCACACACGACCGATACACACGGTCCACAGTAGTAATATCGCCCACCAGTGTAGATACACATACATGTGAAAATAAGGACTCACAGGGCATATCCAGATAATGAGCAAAATATGATGATACATATGAATAAGTGGAACCAGAGTCAAATAATATAGAAGCTTCCCCGTGGCACAGTGAAACAATACCTGTGATCACTGCATCTGAAGCAACAACATCTGGCCTGGTAGGAAAAACATAAAATCGGGCCTGACCGCCACCTGATCAGCCTCCCCCTCTTGGGCGACCCCTAGCTACTTGACCCCCACCCCGAGCTGGCTGGGCGGGTGATGGAACTACTGGTGCTGGTGCCGTTAGTTGAGAACTCTGCGGTGGAGCCCCACTCAACAGCCTAGGACAATCTCTCTTGAGATGACTAAATTCTCCGCACTCGAAACAACCCCTCCTCTGACGAAATTATTTCTCCTGATAACCCGAGGAATTACCTTTAGAAGCCTGAGCGAACAAGGTATGATGAGAACTCTGTGCTGGTAGTGCACTGAATGAAGACCGGCCTAAGTGAGCAATGTAAGAACTGTGGCTAGCTGATGCACCACGATGAGCTGGACGGCCCATCTGAGCATGTCTGTAAGAACGACCCCTACTGCGGTAAAACTGACCCCCCCTGAAGGAACATTGTTATAATCACCTGGACCACGAGGCCTCTTAGCCTCCCTCTCTCCACGCTCATGGCTACGAACCATCTCTATCTGCCGAGCAATGCCAACTACCTCATCAAAAGTAGCACCAGATACCTTCTCCCTAGTCATAAGTAACCGCAGCTGATATGTGAGGCCATCAATGAACCTCCTAATCCTCTCCCTATCAGTGGGAACCAACCAGACTGCGTGACGAGCCAACTCAAAAAATCTCATCTCGTACCACGTCACAGACATGCCATCCTAGCGTAACTGCTCAAACTATCTGTGCAGATCTCTCTGCAAGACTGCGGCACGAACTTCTCCAAAAAGAGAATGGAGAATTCCTGCCATGTAAGTGGTACTGCGCCAACTGGCCTACACCTCTCATAAGCCTCCCACCATCTGAAGGCGGCCCCAAAAAACTGAAAAGTAGTGAATGAGACCCCACTGGTCTCCAGAATACCCGCTGTCTGAAGCATCCACTGACACCTATTCAGAAAATCCTACGCATCCTCTGACTCAGTACCGCTAAATGGTGGAGATCGAAGACTCTCAAATCTCTCAAGTCTCCTCTGCTCATCATCTGCCATAACAGGAACTATCAGTGCTTGAGTAGTTGTAGCCGGCTAAGCTGGTAGTGCCCCCGGTATCTGAAGTCCCTGTACTACATGGTCTAGAGTACGGGCAACAGGGGTATGAGTACCTCCCCCAGCTTGAGAGTGGCAGGTGCGGCCTGAGCTGAAACCACCTGAGCAAGACCGGTACAAACTGTCAATATATGGGCTAGAGCCTCCTGTATCCGGAATCTGCTCCCGAGCTGAAGCAACTGATGGTACTACAGGTGCTGCTCCAACTGCTGCACGAGCTATACCTCGACCTCTACCTCGGCCCCGACCTCTACCAAGGCCCCGGCCTCTCACGGCCCTAACTGGTGGCACTGGTGGTTGATCGTTCGATCCGGTAGTACGTGTCCTCACCATCTGTGAGAGAATAGAATAACAAAAATTTAGTTTTCGGAACCAACAAATTCGCATGATAGAATACAAGAAAGTGAAGTTTTCCTAAGGGTTCTGCAGCCTCTCGAAGATAAGTACAGACGTCTCCGTACCGATCCGCAAGACTCTACTCAACCTGCTCATGACTCGTAAGATCTATGCAACCTAGGCTCTGATACCAACTTGTCACGACCCAAAATTCTAACCTGTCGTGATGGCGCCTATCTCGATACTAGGCAAGCCGACAATCTCAATAACCCACAATTTCTTTTAAGTTTGAAAATATGATATTTAAACACAACTCACAAATCTCGCAAATACCGATACAAGCACTCCCAAAACCTGGTGTCACTGAGTACATGAGCATCTAATATGAATATAAGTATGGAAAATACGGTCCATAATAGTCTGAGACCAAATACTATAAATAAGGAGATAGGGAAGGAGAGGCAAGGTTTGCGAAACACGGCAGCTACCTCTGAATCTCCAAAAAATTAACTGTGCGAAAGAATCAACACTCGCTATGTCCGGGAACACCTGGATCTGCACACGAAGTGCAGGGTGTAGTATGAGTACAACCAACTTAGCAAGTAACAATAATAAATAAGGAACTGAAGATAGTGACAAGCTATACAGTTATAGTTCACTTTCATTAATTCCAGCAAAGAATATACATGCTTTCAAATCCAACAGTTTAAGTCAAATCAGTTTTATACAATTCAAGTTCATGAATCCAGGTATAAAATCTTTCAGAGTATTTCACAACAATGGCAGATAGCAACTAAGTGCAACAACAAATGAAAAGCAAGTACAGCCTCTCAGGGCAACAATCACTCAACTCGTCACAACATCTCAACCACTCGGCTCTCAGCCCTCAGCACTCACACTCAACGGGTACCCACGCTTACTGGGGTATACAGACTCCGGAGGGGCTCCTACAGCCCAAGCGTTATAATCCGCAAGGACAACTCACGTGCTGCACGGACAACACACGTACTATAGTATCAATATCTGGATCCGCACGGACAACTCACGTGTTACACGGACAACTTACGTGCTATAGTATAATATCTGGATCCGCACGGACAACTCACGTATTGCACGGACAACTCACATGCTATAATATAATATCTCACAATCAGGCCATCGGCGTCGCTAAGTCATAAATCTCTCCAGTCTCTCGGGCTCTCAACAATCATGAAATCAGCCCAAACGACAATGATATGATGCATCAATAATGAACAATAAAGGTTGGGATAAAATAATAAAGTAAACTGTGACTGAGTACAAAATAATAATTAAGCAGATAGTTCAACATGTACACAACCTCCGTGGGTCCCAACAGTACCAACATATAGCCTAAACATGGTTTCTAATATGACTTACAGTCAAATTTCCACAACACATAGAGAGCACATAGCTAACAACAAGTTATTCAACTTTACAGTTTCCACGGGACAGACCAAGTCACAATCCCCTCGGTGCACGCCCACACGCCCGTCACCAAGCATGTGCATCACCTCCAAAATAATCACATGATACAAAGTCCGTAGTTTCATACCCTTAGGAGCAGATTTATAGCTGTTACTTACCTCAAGCCGTGTAATTCTTTATTCCGCAATGTCTTTTCATCGTGAATTGGCCTCCAAACGCCTCGAATCTAGCCACAAATAATTCGATTCAGTCAATAAAATATATTGGAATTAATTCCATAAGCAAATATTAATTTTCCATCAAAATCCGAAATTTAGCTCAAAAATTGCCCGTGGGGCCCACGTCTCGGAACCCGACAAAAGTTATAAAATTCGAAAGTTTATTCAACTACGAGTCTAACCATACCAATTTTACCAAAATCCGACATCAACTCGACCTCCAAATCTTCAAATTAAACCAAGAGGGTTTTCTAAAAGTTTCAACTTAATTCACTAATTTAGTGATAAAAACAACAATAGATTCATGTAATTTAACCAAAATCAGGTTAGAAATTCTTACCCCAATGTTTTCCTTGAAAATCTCTCAAAGATCGCCTCACCCGAACTTGCTTAGTCCAGAAATGGAAGAATGAGACGAATTTGGACTTTATTCTGCTGCCCAGGGGTTTGTTCTTTGCGTTCGCGACACTCCCCTCGTGTTCGCGATGAATAAATTCTCCAACAGCCATTTTCAAACCCTTCTCAGACAATGTTTAGTATAATGGTCATAACGTTTTGTATATACCTCCAAATGATGAATGGTTTAACTTTCTGAAAACTATACACCAAGGTCTATAACTTTTATTTGTTGCTCATCTCCCAATTTCTTATAGATTATGAGATATATGCTTCAAAAGTCAGTCATGTGCAACAGAAATTTTCAAACTCTTCCCAAATAGCCTGTAGTGTATCTACCGTAACGTTTTGTACACAACTCCAAATGACAAATGGTTTACCTTTCTGAAAACTAGATACAAAGGGTTACAACTTTCATTTTTGTATGAACTCCAAATTCCTTATAGATTGCAAGATATGAGCCTCCAAAATCAGAAGACAAACATCAAAACTTCCTTCTTTGCGAACGCGAACGCGAAGAACAAAGTCTCAACAGCATAATCCTTCTGCGCGAACGCGAAGAACAAAGTTCCAACAGCATAATCCTTCTGTGAGAATGCGAGAGGCTCCTCGCGAACGCGAAGAACAATACCAGAACTAGCAACCAGCAGCATCAAAACATCCAAACTTGGTCCGGAACCACCCCGAATCAAACCCGAGGCCCTCGGACCCCGTCCAATCATACCAACCAGTCCCAATATATAACACGAACCTGATCGAGATCTCAAATCACATCAAACAGCACTAAAAAATATGAATCACACATAGATTCAAGCGTAATGAACTTTAAAACTTCTAATTTCTACAAACGACGCTGGAACCTATCAAATCACGTCCGATTGACCTCAAATTTTGCATACAAGTCATAAATGACATAACGGACCTATTCAAATTTCCATAATCGGATTTCGAACTCGATATCAAAAAGTCAACCCCCCAGTCAAACTTCTCAAAAATTCGACTTTCGCCTTTTCAAGCCTAATTCCTCTACGGACCTCCAAATAATTTTTCGGACGCGCTCCTAAGTCCAAAATCGCCATACGAAGCTATTGAAATCATCAGAATTCAAATCTGAGGTCGTTTATATATAAGTCCACATCCGGTTAATTTTTTCTAACTTAAAATTTTAATTATGAGACTAAGTGTCTCATTTCACTCCGAATTTCTTCCGGACCCGAACCAACTAACGCGGTAAGTCATAAAATAATTATAACATATAAATCGAGCAGTAAATGAGGGAATGAGGTTATAATACTCAAAACGACTGGTCGGGTCTTTACAGTAAGATTGAAAAATAATAGGAGAGTACTACTTTTTAAGATAAACGAAGAATGGAATTTTAGCAAACATGAGCAATCTTCCTAAATACTATTGCCTGAAGTTTCTAGAAAATGAAAGAAGATGATAATTTAAACAGTTAAATAATTAGTTATGGTGTTTGTATTTCACAATAATTAATCATTAAATTTCTGAAATTTAAAAAATGATAATTTCTTTAGCCAAAGGAAAGAAGTTTCTTCCTACCCAAAATCATAAAAAATTTATGGGTACAACATTCTCCTAATTGTCTCACATAAAATGGAAGTCTGAATCACCATTCTTTATTCCAATTAAGCAACAAAGACAACCAGCAACTATGAGTTTCTGATTTCATGATAAAATAATTTATTATACCAGAGAGATACAAAAGAATGGTGTACACTTAACTGAATAGGATTAACATTTGTTATTCTAAAGAATTTATACTTTTTTCAATAAAAAAAGTATTCATTAATATAAGGTACGCGTACAACTCGCGTACCCTAAGACTAATATTATTAAAAGTACGAAGCCTTTATTGAAATGTCGTTCACCTTTTTTACTCTTTAAAAATAAAATTTAGTGAGCTCGATTTATTCCTATACTATTTTTTCAGAATTTATTTCGTTAAAAAGGTATTACTAACTTTCTGTTTTGTTTATATATTTCAGAAAGTTTAATGATTTAATTGTTTATTGCAGTAATATAGATTTATAACAATCTTAAGGAAATTATTTTATTATATTCTGTATTTTGTTTGTGGAGATTAAAACCTGTGTGGTTTTCTAATCCTTCTGAATTTTACTATTCTGATTTGAAGATATTAAAACTTCATCAGAGTATTGAAATTCAGAAACCGATTTGAAGAACATAAAAACTTCATCGTTTTCTGTGAAACATTATATAAAAACTTCGGTTTTATTTATTATACATACTGTTTGTTGTTAATAAAAATATTGTTTATTGTTCTGATTTTTCCATTAATTGAACTCTTTTGTTGTTTACAGTGAGAAATGGCAATTGATAACAGAAATTCTTCTGCGACTGTTGTGGCAACGACGATAGCCTCATCAAGCCGGACTGCTGTTCCACCGGCAGAGAAATCGGAAAAATTTTCTGGAGCCAACTTCAAAGGATGGCAGCAAAGGGTGTTCTTCTGGCTTACCATATTTGGTATGCAGAAATTCACTAGTGAAGAACCTCCAGTGCCTGCTGCGAACATGCCGGACAACGAGAAATTCATGATTATTGAGGCGTGGAAGCAGACAGATTTTCTTTGCAAAGGCTATATCTTAAGCGCTTTAGAGGATGACTTGTACAATGTATACAGTGCGATGAATACTTCGAAAGAATTATGGGACGCACTTGAGAAGAAGTACAAGACTGAAGATGCATGCTTGAAGAAGTTCATGGTTGTCAAGTTTCTAGACTATAAAATGATAGACAACAAAAATGTTGGAACCCAAGTTCAGGAGCTTCAACTTATTTTTCATGACCTTATTGCTGAAGGCATGGTCATGAATGAAGCATTTCAAGTGGCTGCAATGATTGAAAAATTGCCTCATTCGTGGAGAGATTTCAAGAACTATCTTAAGCACAAGCGCAAAGAAATAAAGTTGGAAGATCTTGTGATTCGTCTCAAGATTGAGGAAGACAACAAAACAGCCGAGAAGAAGTCTCGTGGAAATTCAACGATCATGGGAGCTAATATCGTTGAGGAGACTGCTCCAAAAAGTAAGAAGAGAAAGAGGTCTTCTGGACAGACTAAGGAGCAGAACAAAAAAAAATTCAAGGGCAGCTGCAATAATTGTGAAAAAACCGGTCACAAAGCCCCTGATTGCCGTCTCCCGAAAAAGGATAAGAAGAAGGGATAGACCAACATAGTGGAGAAGAATGATGACATTGATAATCTATGTGCAATGCTTTCGGAATGCAACCTAGTTGGAAATCCGAAGGAGTGGTGGATTGACTCTGGAGCCACTCGACATGTTTGTGCTGTCAAGGAAGCATTTGCGACTTACTCTATTGCTGGTCCCGAAGAAGAGCTTTCCATGGGAAATACTGCAACAGCCAAGATTGAAGGTTATGGGAAGATATTCCTGAAGATGACTTCCGGCAAGGTGTTAACGCTCAACAACGTTCTTCATGTTCCTACTATTAGGAAGAATTTAGTTTCTACTTCTTTACGTGTTAAGAATGGATTCAAATGTGTATTTGTTTCTGATAAAGTTATTGTAAGCAAGAATAAAATGTATGTTGGAAAGGGCTACCTCACAGAGGGCCTCTTCAAACTAAATGTAATGGTTGTTGACAGTATGAATAAAATTTCAGCTTCTTCTTATTTATTGGAGTCAAATGATTTATGGCATATTCGTTTAGGATATGTCAATTACAAAACCTTGCGGAAGTTAATTAATTTAAAATTATTTTCTAAATTCGAGTGTAATAAATCAAAATGTCAAATATGTGTTGAGTCTAAGTTTGTAAAACATCCTTATAAGTCTATTGAAAGGAATTCAAATCCTTTA
Source organism: Nicotiana tomentosiformis (assembly GCF_000390325.3). Classification (NCBI taxonomy): domain Eukaryota; kingdom Viridiplantae; phylum Streptophyta; class Magnoliopsida; order Solanales; family Solanaceae; genus Nicotiana; species Nicotiana tomentosiformis. Next base: position 34,960,480 of record NC_090820.1, on the reverse strand, counting down.
GACTTAATTCATACTGACATTTGTGATATGAATTCGACACCATCTCGAGGTGGGAAAAAGTATTTTATTACTTTTAATGACGATTGCACTCGATATTGTTATGTTTATTTGCTTAATAGTAAGGATGAAGCAATTGAAGCATTTAAGCAATACAAGAATGAAGTGGAGAATCAATTGAATAAAAAGATCAAAATGATTAGAAGTGATAGGGATGGAGAATATAAATCTCCGTTTGCAAAAATATGTTCGGAATATGGAATTATCTATCAAACTACTGCACCTTACACACCTCAATCTAATGGAATTGCGGAAAGAAAAAATCGGATATTAAAGGAAATGATAAATTCTTTATTAATAAATTCCGGATTACCGCAGAGTTTGTGGGGCGAAGCTATCCTTACAGCTAACCGAATACTCAACAGAGTACCCCACAACAAAACGTAATCTATTCCATATGAAAAATGGAAAGGAAGAAAACCCAACTTGAAATATTTCAAAATGTGTGTGGGGGGGGGGGGGGGTGTCTAGCAAAGGTACAAGTTCCTTTAACTAAAAGGGTTAAAATCGGATCAAAAACTGTTGATCGCGTTTTCATTGGATATGCTACAAACAGTAAAGCATGTCGGTTTTTGGTTCATAAATCCGATAATCCCGAAATTTACGTTAATACGGTAATGGAATAAGATAATGCTGAATTCTTTGAAAGCATCTATCCGTATAAAACTGAATGTGAGTCGTTAAATGAAAAACCTAAACGACCTCGGGAAGAACCAAAGGAAAATACTCCAAGTATAGAAGATCCAAGGCGTAGCAAACGTCAAAGAACATCTACTTCCTTTGGGCCAGATTTTGTGACATTCTTGCTTGAAAATGAGCCTCAAACTTTTAAAGCAGTTATGTCATCTTCTGATTCAGCATTTTGGAAAGAGGCAGTCAATAGTGAGATTCAATCAATTTTGGATAACCATACATGGGAATTGGTAGATCTTCCTCCGGAAAATAAGCCTTTAGGTTCGAAATGGATCTTTAAACGGAAAGTGAAAGCTGATGGCACTATTGACAAATATAAGGCAAGACTTGTTGTCAAAGGTTATAGACAAAAGAAAGGCCTTGATTACTTTGAGACTTACTCGCCAGTAATGAGGATAACATCTATTAGGGTGTTTGTGGCACTAGCGGCTGTGTATGGTCTTGAAATCTATCAAATGGATGTTAAAACAGCTTTCTTAAATGGAGAATTAGAGGAAGAGATTTACATGAAACAACCTGAGGGTTTTGTGGTTCCTGGTAAAGAAAAGAAAGTGTGCAAACTTGTTAAGTCGCTTTATGGACTTAAACAAGCACCCAAACAATGGCATGCCAAATTTGACCAAACAGTGTTGGCAAGTGGGTTTAAAATCAACTAGTGCGACAAATGTGTTTACATTAAAAACACTCCAGGTCATGAAGTCATTGTTTGTTTATATGTTGATGACACGTTGATAATGAGCAAAAACATGGCAGATATAAATGCTACTAAGCGCATGTTGGCTAGCAAATTCGATATGAAAGACTTAGGAGTTGCTGATGTGATCTTAGGAATCAGAATTCACAAGACTCCACAAGGTCTAGCATTATCACAGTCTCACTACATTGAAAAGGTACTTGACAAGTTCAAGTATTTGGATTTCAAAATTTCCAAGACTCCAATTGACGTGAGTTATGCACTTCAAAAGAATAAAGGTGAAAGTGACTCACAACTGAACTATGTAAGAGTATTGGGAAGTTTGATGTATATAATGAATTGTACGCGACCAGATATAGCATGTGCTATTTGTAAACTGAGTCGGTTTACAAGTAATCCCAATCACATACATTGGATGGCAATGAAAGGAGTTTTGGGGTATCTCAAACATACCCAAAATTACGCTTTGCATTATAACAAATATCCCTCCGTGATTGAGAGATATAGTGATGCAATTGGATCACTGGATCATCTTAAGTTAAATCCACGAGTGGATATGTTTTCATAATTGGGGGTGGAGCAGTGTCTTGGAAATCATCCAAACAAACGTGCACCACCCATTCTACAATGGAATCTTAATTCATAGCTTTAGATAAGGATGGTGAAGAAGCTGAATGGCTCCGGAATTTCTTGGAAGATATTTCATTTTAGCCCAAACCTTTGACACCTATTTGTATACATTGTGATAGTCAAGCGGCAATAGGCAGGGCAGGGAGCATTATGTATAACGAAAAATCTCGTCATATACGATAGAGACACAATACCGTTAGACAACTACTCTCTAGTGGTGTTATCATAATTGACTACGTAAAATCAAGAGATAACGTGTCGGATCCATTTACAAAAGGCCTATCTAGAGAGACAGTTGAAAGATCATCAAAGGGAATGAGGTTAAGGTCTAGGACAAGTTATCATGGCGGTAACTCTACCTAGCAGACTGGAGATCCCACGAGCTAGGTTCAAAAAGATCAAACAAAGTTATGAATGACGGTTCAACATTGTTAAATAACTCAACCCATTCTCGTGATGAAGACAATGTTCAGAAATCGAGGTAAAGCATTAAGACATTTTGATGAGTCAACAAAGCTTAAAGGTTTTTTAATGATTTGCTAATTCTGGCAGGATATGACCAGATAGTGTGTCTATAGGATTACACGTTTAGAAATCACCTATATGAGTGTAAAGTGTAAGCCGCTTCAAGGGGAATGAAAGTAAAGGCCCATTCTCTAAGCACTCATGAAACCAGGCGGTGTTCATGGCTGAAACGAACACAACCGTGAAAATCATAGATGGTTAAGGATTGATTATGTGACTTATGTTGTCTAGGTATACAACAAAGCTCGACGGTTCAAAGATATCAAATCTACCGATTGACCGAGTATATCCGATATAAGTTCACTACGAAAAGTTCAAAGGAAAACCTACTTATTCAGATGCAATTAATTCTTGCATGTAAAATACACACGCGTCCGTGCATTCCTTTATTTTATAGTCATTCCCCATTCATGTGGGGGATTGTTGGGATTTTAAGCTCTTGTAGCTTAAAGATGGTGAATGAGAAATGGAAAAAAAAATGAAATATTTGAGTTTCCCTCCTTGGTAAAGGGACATTGTCCCATATTGGAGGAAGAAAAGGCTTTTGATGGGTATATATATAATTTCTCTTCTTCTAGCTCTTAAAGAGTTAAGAAGAAGGCAAGCCTCGCGACGTCGTCATCGTCGCTCGCTCGGCTCGGCTTCGGCTTCGGGTTCGACTTCGGGTTCGGATTTGGTCAAAGATTGATTGATTAATTTTTTTGGACAAAATTTCTTTCAATTATTTAGTTAATTAATTAATTAATTAGCGAAAAATTCAATTCGAAATAACTCATGACCCGGGACCCGTCCGGTCAGGCCCGTTTTCTTTCTCGAATTACTAACTTTCTGTTTTATTTATATATTTCAGAAAATTTAATGATTTAATTGTTTATTACAGCAATACAGATTTACAAGCAACAACACGTACATTTTGTTAGGAGAAATTCCAAATGCCTTGGGAAAGAGGCACCTTGCAAGTTTGAGTTAAACTTTTCGGAAATCGGGCAGGTGATAATGACGATGATTATATGACTATAATTCCGTCCACACTAATTTTTTATTTAAACTTTAAGGCAAGTCCTAATATTTGGAACTGTTAAATAAAAAGTATTGTACCTTATAGAAATTATATTCTTATTTGAACAATGTAGCATATTTGTGATGTCTTTCAATACTATTTTTGAAATGTTGATCGATCCTTTTATCTTTCGAATGTAAACTCATATTTGACAAAATTATAATTTAATTAATATTTTAATATTTGGAATTTTAGAATCAAATAAAATTTTAATTACTAATTTTTTTTCTTATTTGAATTATATAAAAATTTCTAATATTTAAGACTTTAAAATAGATATTATTTGGAACAAGTAGAAGTATAACGTTTTCTTTTCTTTATATTTGATTTTCAGATGATTTTTTTTGACATTCACTCTTCTTATAGGGCACTTATTATTCTAAGAGGAAGTTTTTATATATTATTCTGAATGTAGTGTATAAATATTACACGAAAAATTAATAAAGAAAAAATATTGTTTGAGTAGTAAAGGAGTTCGAAAATTATCTATATCTCATATACTACTGCAACAATACGATGTACGTAAAAGAAATACTATTTTTTAATATTGAGAATAATAATTAAGTCGTTCAACTAACTAACTAGCATAAGAATTCAACTTAATTCTTTTCCAGAATCATCATGCATGTAAAATTATTTTTCAATTTGATAAAATTTTTGAGGTACATAAATTTATTTCCACAAAAAAAAAAAAAGCATTGGTGGTAAAAAAAAAAAAGTATCAAACAATAGAGCAAAATTATTTGTAGTATAGTATTAAGGGTCAAATTGCTAAAAATATAGACTTGAAGCAATAAGGATAAAACAAAATAAGATAAAAGGTATACAAAATCAATTACCATTATTATTATTATTTTAATTCATTCATTTCAATAAATGACAATTCTCTATTTTAATATATTAAGTAATTATTTTATTTTGTAAAATATTAACTCAATATTAGTTATTTTTTAAGACTTTGTATTGTCATTTATCACTTTTTTATAGGAATTATAGCACAATCTCATCATTCACAAATTTCTAGGAAGTCCAAAAGATTCAAATTCCTCAAGTCGTGTTGTTTGACAATTCTTTGAAGAGTTGTAGTAAAACATATTTGTGTGTTACTTATTTTCAGAATTAGGTCACAAAAAACAACAACATTTTCATAAGAAATTTTTACATAAGTCCTCAAAAATCATATTAAGGCAATGAAGAGTTTTGTTGGGAGGATTTCTTCATTCATGAAGTTAGCAAAGTCGTATCAGCATTTTTATTTTAGGAACTTATACATCTTTTTAAATTTTTGTTTTATAACTCAAACTCATTACTTAATAATATTTATATATAATAATAATAATAATAATAATAATAATAATAATAATAATAATAATAATAATAATAATAATAATAATAATAATAATAATAACTACGCGTCAGTTCTTAGTAAGTTGAAATCAGAGATATGAATCTCATTCCTTTCATTTAACTCATTTAATAATATTTATATAATTTTTAAAAAATTATATATTCATTAATATAGGGTGCACACGTAAAGCACGTACCCTAATAATAATAGTAATAATAATATTTTTATATATTATAATTAATACTAATAGTTTTAAATCTTTTGTTGGGATTTAGTTTGAAGTTGTTCGGATGAGTGAATACATTTTGGGAAGTTTCATTTTCTCCCTTTTACTACATTTACCTCCCCCCCCCCCCCCTGCCCCCCCCCCCCAAAATCATAAAGCAGTCCTTAATCTATATATATATATAGATTGCATGTGTTAGAAATATTAAGATGATGATATCATGAAGTCGAAGTTTAAATGCAGGAGTATAATCAAAAGTCTTAAGTCTCACTTACTACGAAGATATAATAACATTAGAATCGGTCTTATTAAAAACAAAAAAACGCTTTAATTTGAAGAAAACTTTTGTCTAGCATGGACACGTTAGTCCAAATATAAATAAACAACCGGCAAAGAAATTAAATAAAGTTTATGTTGTCTAGTTGACATTAAACAGGACACATGCATTAATTATTGTTTATGTTTGGGTCGTTCATTTCATATTTATACAGATCAAATATCTAATCAATAATTTAATATTTTCAATAAATATCACGGTTCGACAAATTGAAGAAAGTTTACGATTAGGAAAGTGAAATAAGAAGAGATTTTAGTCTATAAAACTCACCTTTCAATCTTTTGGCGAAAGCAATATCGTTGCCGTACAAAATAGTTGGAAATATAATTGTGTCCTCCATATTGTTCTATATATACCCGTTATTTAAAGTTAATAGATTAACTTTTAAAGAGCAGCTCAACCCCTAGGAAATATTATTATTATTATTATTATTATTATTAGAAGAAGAAGAAGAAGAAGAATGTCACGACCCAAAATCCATAAAGGTCGTGATGGTGCCGGACACTGCTGTCAGACAAGCCAACAATAAATACTAAATAAATTCTCATTTTAATATTTTTGAAGTCATAGTTGTTCCCCTCAATTAAATAGCAGAAGATGAAGTTTACAAAATACGTAATAATATCTTTAAAATTTTCCAATACAGTGCAACCCATAATCATCCCAAAACCCAGTGCATGAGCATTTACTAGGAAATTAAAAATAAAATATAGCATCTGTCCAGAATACCAATTAGACAGGAAAATATAATATTTCTAAAGGAGACTCTGTTGGCTGCGGGTCGTAATACAGAATGCAGCTCACCTATGTCCCCACAATTATTAACCACACCTCTGCGCCCACAAGGCCGCTAGACAAATATGTACCTGCACAATAAAATATGCAGCAAGTGCAACATGAGTACGAAAACAACGTGTACCCAGTAAGTATCAAGCCTAATCTCGAAGAGGTAGAGACGAGATGGCCGACTTTGACACTCACTATGGGTCAATAATATTAAATAATCATGAAAATAAAAATATTTATATCAATGTGATTCACAGAGTTAACAATAATTTTATTGAACTAGTAGAAGTAATTAAATTCCTTCAATTCCAATAAATTTTCAGTTTATCAATTAGCCTCATTTACAGGAATAACAATAATTCCTTAACAAGAAGAGATAATTAAATTCTTTAAATTCCAATAATTTTCAAATTTCAATTAGCTTCACAAGCTGAAATAAACTATCAAAGTATCGTGTAATTATTATTATTAAGCACGATTTCTGTCGAGGTCGTTTGGCCCGGTCCAGAGTGTCGTGTACACTGCCGAGGGACGTGCGGCACGATCTATAGATGCATCTATCCTGGTGAGGCGTTCGGCCCGCTTCACAAAAAAGGAGGACATTTTCTTATGTACCTCCGGAATGAGAGTATGTTTATTATAAGATAAATTCGAGAGGATGAACAAATTTTTTTTAATAATTAATTAATTTAAACAAAAATAAGCATATGAGATTTTCATCTTATACTATCTCTCACTAACAATTACGATATATATCAAATAATGTAATTAAACAACGGATACAATTTACACAAGTAATTCATGCTTTGAGTCCTAAACTACCCGGACTTTAGCATTTAATAGTTGCTACGCACGGACTCTCGTCACCTCGTGTGTACGTAGCCCCCACAATTAGCAATAATTATTAATTTAATTACCTATGGGGTAATTTCCCCCTCACAAGATTAGACAAGAGACTTACCTTGTCTCAATGCCCACTTCCATTCACGATGTCGTGTAAAAATCCCAATTCGGTGCCGAAAATCCGAAACTAACCAAAAGTTATATGAAATAATTAATACATATTAAATAATTCAAAATTTATCTATTAAATAAATTACCCTATCCAAAATGATAAAATTCCTAAAATTCATCCCGAACCCACGTGCCCGGATTTCGGAAAATTTCGGAGGGAATCGTTACCCATAATCTCAAGAACTCAAATATACCATTTTCATCCAATCCCATAGTAATTTTCGTGGTTAAAATCTAAAAATACCAATTTCTAGATTTTTCTTCAAAACCCCAAATTTCTACTAATTTTCATGAATTTTCATGCCTAAATTCGTATATAAACCAAGTATTTAACTTGCAATAGGTAGGAATCACTTACCTTGACATAAATGATGAAAATGGAGCTCCAAAATCGCTCCTAGGTCGGCTCCCATGGAGGAAATGAGATGAAATGAGCCAAACCCATTTTTTCAAACTTATACACTGCCCAGGCGATCCTTCATCGCGTTCGTGAGACCCCCATCGCGTTCGCGATGAACAAATTTCTCAGAAACTATTTTCAAACTCTTCTCAGACAGCCTCTAGCATAATGGTCATAACCTTTTGTATAAAACTTCAAATCACAAATGGTTTAGCTTTCTGGAAACTAGACATCAAAGGATATAACTTTCATATGTTGATCATCTTCCAATTCCTTATAGATTTTGAGATATAAGTTGTCAAAGTTAGCCTTGTAAAATACAAATTTCTTCATCTTCCTGGACAGCCTGTAGTGTACTAGACATAACCTTTTGTACACAAATCCAAATTCTCAATGGTTTACCTTTCTGAAAACTAGACACAAATGGCTACAATTATTATTTTTGGATCATCTCTAAATTCCTTATAGATTGTGAGATATGAGCCTCCTTGCGGAACAAAAATTTTCTTCTTCGCGAACCCGAGAATCTCTTCGCGAACACGAAGAACAAAATCCCAGAAGCCAAAACCTTCTTCGCGAATGTGAGAGGATCCTCGCGAACGTGAAGAACAACACCAGACACCAGCATTAGCTATTGCAAAACAACCCGAAATGATCTGAAACCACCCCGAAACACATATGAGTCCCCCGGGACCCCGTCCAATCATACCAACCAGTCCCATAACATAACACAACCTTGCTTGAGGCCTCAAATCACATCAAACAACATCGAAATCATGAATCGCACCCCAATGCAAGCTTAACTTTAGAACTTCAAACTTCTACATTCGATTTTGGAACCTATCAAATCACGTCCGATTGACCTCAAATTTTGCACACAAGTTACATTCGACATTACAGACCTACTCCAACTTCCGAAATCGGAATCCAACCCCGATATCAAAAAGTCAACTTCCGGTCAAACTTCTCAAAAATCTTCAAATTTCTAGCTTTAGCCAAATGACTCCAAAATGACCTACGGACCTCCGAATCCACTTCCGGACGCGCTCCCAATTTCAGAATTACCATACGGAGCTATACCCATACTCGAAATCCCAAACGGATATCGATAACCTTGAAATACACTTCAACCGAAATTTATGAAATTCTTCCAAAATGCTAACTTCCACAATAGGTGCCGAAAGACTCATGGGTTATCCAAAACCCGATACGGACATACGCCCAAATCCGAAACCATCATACAAACCTGTTAGAACCTTCAAATCCCGATTCTGATATCGTTTACTCAAAAATCCTACTTTAGTCAATTCTTCCAACTTAAAGCTTCTGAAATGAGAATTTTCTTTCCAGATCAACTCTTAACTTCCAAAATTTCAATTCCGACCACGCGTGCAAGTCATAATACCTGAAGTGAAGCTACTCGTGGTCTCAAACTGCTAAACGACGTGCTAGGGCTCAAAACGACCGGTCGGGTCGTTACAAAGAAGAAGAAGAGAAGGCAAGTTGGTAGCTGGGAAGAAGAGCTCAATTGGCTATCCAAGAGATCAAACAGCAATAAAGCAAAAGCAAGACTATTAGGATTTCTATTTTTTGCCTCTGTTTATCATAGATAGAGTGAAAGGAATACTAGAAGATTTCATAGTCAACAGACAAAAAGTAGTCACAGAATCAAAGAAATTAGGGGAAAGGCCAAATATATCCCTCTACTTTCATATATTGTCTATATTTAATCTCTGTTATATTATCAGACTAAATTTATCCCTAAAGTTATACTATCGGGCCAAATTTACCCCTACAATCAGCAAACTTTTAAAAATACTCCTTGATCTGTTAAGTAATCCAAAATCTCCCAAATTCCTTTTATTTAAATCACTTGTTGTTCTTCTTGATCCACTATTTTTGAAATAATTGGAATTTATATTTTTTCTGAATTAGAGAGGGAAAAATAAGAGAAACAAATATTAAATAATACAATCGAATAAGCAAAGTATAGTAAATTGAAAAATCTAAATTAGGTAGCTTTTCTAAATGCTAAAAGTATTTACAACATCCCAATTTTAATGAATTCGTTACACCAAATGTATGAAAACTTTACAAGTATTAGTGAGTAAAGTTGAAGTCTTCGGAGACTTTACATTGTCTAATTCAACTTTGCTTTAATTAAATGCCTACACATTTTGTACTCTTAAGTTAGTAAATCGAACTCTATACTAACCAGGCAATGACAAAATATATTTGAATATACATGTACATACGTGATTATCAACTGCATATAATACATAATAAATAGACACACTAAATTTTACGGTGTGTATATGATTGAAAACTAAATAAAATTTAAAACTAATTTTATTTATTATAAAAAGAGAAATGGGTGCATTGGTAATAAAAAAAAATTATGAATTTGTATAGTCTAGTAACTTTAGCATTCACATCAATAGTAATTTTTGAAATTAAAATAGTGGACCAAGAAGAACAACAGGTGATTTAAATAAAAGAAATTTGGAAGATTTTGGATTACTTAACAGATCAAGGGGTATTTTTAAAAGTTTGCTGATTGTAGGGGTAAATTTGGTCCGATAGTATAACGATCGGGGTAAATTTGGCCCAATAGTATAACGGAGGTTAAATGCAGACAATATATGAAAGTAGAGGGGGTATATTTGACCCTTTTCCCAAGAAATTATCATCCAGTTGCATACACGAGGACAGTAAAATCAGAAATGGAGAATTATTGAAAGTAGTTTAAACCGTTTCTCTATTTAAATATAGCCGTCTATTTTCTTATGGATTGCATGCCTTCTGTAATTTTGTTAATTGTATAGTGTAAAATTGGTTAGTAATAGGTGGGTGACACGTGTATCTGAAGACTGGTAATATATGAGTCAGTAAATGGATAGCATCGGATACAAACATGAGTTCGATGCTGTGTAAATTCTGAAAGCATAGGAACTGATAACAAAGATTTGAAAGGAAGACATTGGTTGGGAAAGACAACATTCAATGAGCAGCCGTTATAAAGAATCTTTGTATTAATAGCCAATTGTTATGCATCCATCAATGACGGTTTTATTCTCATTCAAGAGGAGCTTGATTTGAGGATCTTGTCTCCCTAAATAGAGCTATAAATATGAGAATTAATGTCTATTGTAGGACACGAAAACAAATTTGTACTCAAAGGCTATAATTTGCTCTCATTTTATAAAATTACTTGCTTTTCTTTTATTCCAAATATTGTTCTTATTTTTGCTTTCGGAGAGGCTCATCATACAACCATACTTATATTTCTCTTAAGTTATTTTTATAATTTTGATTCTATTCTTATTTATTTCATATTTTTGGATCAAATTAATTCATGTGTCTATAAATATGTTACAAATTCAAATGTACCATTTTATGGGTAAACAATTTGGCGCCCACCGTGGGGCATAGACAATTATGTAATTGCTTTGATCCATTCATCTATTACTAACGAATTTTGATTCTTTTCTTAGTAAGAGAAAAATCAGATATGACAGGTATCTCGTTGGAGGTGGCTGTCCACAAGTTGAGTTTGGACCCTAACTTTCCTCCGGTAAGACAGAAGAAACGACCGATAGCAGAGGTCAGAAACAGGTTTGTCATGGAAGAGGTAACCCAGTTACTAAATATAGGTTCAATTCGAGAGGTAAATTACCTATATTGTTTAGCTAACGTAGTGGTAATACCAAAGAAGAAGAATAAATTTGGAGTGTGTGTAGATTATAAAAATTTGAATAAGGTATGCCCTAAGGACTCTTTCCCATTGCCTAAACATCGATCGAATAATTGATGCTACACCTGGGCATGAGTTAATGAGTTTTCTTGATGCATATGTCAGGTATAATCAAATTAGGATGCAACCGGAAGATCAAGAAAAAAAATCTCGGTTATCACAAATTTGGCATATAATGCTATAATGTGATGCCTTTCAGGCTTAAGAATACCGAAGCTACTTAGTAGAGGCTTTTTAATAAAATGTTTGAACAACAAATTGGTAAGACAATGAAGGTTTATATTGACGACATGTTGATTAAGTCTCTTAATGCAGGAGATCATTTGATTCATTTACAAGAGACGTTTGATATCCTGAGAAAGTAAAACATGAATCTCAACCCAAAAAATACGCTTTTGGAATCGGTTCCGAAAAGTTTTTGGGGTTCTTAGTCTATCAAAGAGGAATTGAGGTAAACCTCGATAAGATAAAAGCCGTCGAGGATATCCCGGACCACTTGACAAGTGTGAAGGAAGTACAGAGGTTGTCCGGTAGGTTAGCAGCTTTAAGTAGGTTTATATCAAGATATTCAGATAAATTCCATCATTTCTTCTCGCTTCTGAAAGAGAAGAATGATTTTGTTTGGACACCGAAATGCCATCAAGCATTGAAAGACCTAAAAATATATTTGTCTAGCCCTCTATTGTTGTCAAAATGGAAGGAAGGTGAGCAGTTGTTAATCTATCTAGTGGTTTCGGATGTAGCGGTAAGCATTGTTCTAATCCGAGAGAGGAAGGTCCGCAATTTTCTGTTTACTAAGTAAAATTTTATTGGGAGCAAAGATACGTTATCCGCACCTTGAAAAGATATCCCTAACTTTCGTAGTCACATCTCGACAGCTTAGGCTTTATTTTCAATGTCAGCACACCTTAAGGAATGTCCTTCATACACCTGAATTAATGGGTCGATTGGCTAAATGGGCAGTAGAAGTTAGTGGATTCGACATTGAATATATATCTAAGACTGCGATCAAGTCGTAAGTTTTGGCTGACTTTGTGGTTGACTTTAGTCCGGGAATGATACCTTTAGCTGCTAAGGAAGCAGTGCTGGTACCGGGAACTGTATCAGGTGTTTGGACCTTGTTTACGGATGGAGCTTCCAACGTAAAAGGGTTCGGTCTTGTGATATGATTAATTACTCCTTGTGGAAAAACCTTAAGACAAGCCATTAGAACTGTACCATTAACTAACAATGAAGTCAAGTATGAGGCTTTGGTTGCAGGACTTGAATTAGCTCGGGGACTAGGCAACGAGATTGTTGATATAAAGTGCGACTCCCAGTTGGAAGTGAACCAGGTGTATGAAATTTTCGACACCAAGGAGGAGCGCATGCAATAATACTTGAGTAAGACTTGAGTAAGGTCCAAGTATTACTTTCCCGATTTAGGGAATGGTCGATCATCTATATTTCGAGAGAAGAAAATAGGGAGGCAGATGCGTTGGCCAATTTGGGATCGTCCATAGAAATAAAAAGGAATTGATTATGGTGCAGTAGTTTAACTTTTGCATTCGGTATTGGACGCGGACGGATATTGTAAAGGTAACTCAACCAACCTAATTTGGGACTGACGAAATGAGTTTATAGAATATTTAAGGTATGGCAAATTACCTGAAGATCCAATAGCATCCCGGGCACTATAGACTAAAGTTGTTCGTTATTGTCTTGTTGATGCTCAATTATACATGAGGTCTTTTCAAGGACTATTGGCTTAGTATTTAGGGACATCGGAAATCGACTACGTGATGAGAAAAGTTCACTAGGGAGTATGCAAAAATCATTACATTGCAGATTTATTGGTTCTTAAATTGATAAGGGCTGGCTACTATTGGCCCCGGATGGAACAAGACGCTAAGGCATTTGTACAAAAATATGATAAATGACAGCGCCATGCACAGTTAGTACATCAATTGGCAGAACTTTTGCATTCGATGGTATCACCATGGCCATTTATGAAATTGAAAATGGACATAGTTGGTCCCTTACCACGAGGACCTGGGCGGGTAAGATTTCTTTTGGTTTTACTGATTATTTTACTAAATAGATTGAAATAGGTGCTTACAAAAATATAGGAGAACAAAAAGTGATAGATTTCATATGGGATCACATCATCTGTCGGTTTGGAATCCCAAAAGAAATCGCTTGTGACAATGGGCCGCAATTTATAGGTTCCAAAGTCACAAAGTTTTTGAAAGGATTGAAGATTAAACGAATTACATCTTCTCTGTACCATCCAAGTGCTAACGGACATGTAGAGTCTACCAACAAGATAATTATTCAAAATCTCAAAAAAAAATTAGAAGATGCTAAAGGTAATTGTCCAGATGAGCTACCGGGTGTGCTGTGGGCATATCGAACAACATCGAAATCGAGCACGGGTGAAACACAATTTTCACTTGTATATGTTGTGAAAGATTTGATCCCGTTCGATATTGGGGAACCGAACATAAGGTATTCCCGAGCAAACGAGGAGGCAAATAATGAAGTACTACTGAGTAAACTGGATTTTCTTGAAGAGCATCGAAATCTAGCATATGTGAGGATGGTGGCACAAAACCAAAGAATGAAAAGATATTACAACCGCAGAGCAAATCTTTGATATTTAAAAGTCGGAGATTTGGTTTTGAGAAAAGTAACTCAAAGTACTCGAGAGGTTAACACTGGGAAGCTGGGACCAACATGGGAAGGATTTTACTGGAGCTATAGCCGGAAAAGGTTCGTATCAATTGGATAATCAAGGTGGAGTTAAATTTTAAAGAGATTGGAACATGACTCACCTCAAAAGATATTACCTGCTGAAGATCCTTGTTGATTCTGCAAGTATGCGTTGCACTCTTTTTTCCTTCGTCCAGTTTTTGTCTTAATTGAATTTTTCTGACAAGGTTTTTAATAAGGTAGTAATGTAAATCATACTATGAATAAAGGGTCACCAATGATAGAAAGATCTCTAGTGTTCGAATTCTTATAATCTGAATACTAGGGGGGAGAACTATTACATACTAAGGCAATAAAAGTGTCACGAAGACCGGGGATTGCATGAACATCCCCATAGAAATAAGTTATACAAGTTAGCCGCATGTATTGGCAGCTTTATTTACTTGAGCAAATGAATGTTTATGTAAATGTACTTTTAAAGATGGAAAGAATAAATCAAAGTACTTTTGTTTTTATCTTATTTATTATCCAAATGATATGTTAAATTATTTTCCATCTGAAAGTTATTTCAAATGCTTGTGCTAGAATGAACATGAGACGTCCTCTTCAAGAGTATCGTAAATATAAGGGCCCTCTCTTATGAAACCCTCATAGTCATAGGGTGATACCGGAAATGTGAATGCCCGTGATCATAGTTGTCATATAAAAACAAAAAGAACTCCAATCTTTATCAATTAAAGGAATATTTTTTTTTACAATAAGTAAGCAAAAGATTTCTTTCATTATTTAAATGACCAAAATTTAATAACTAAGTTTTGGCATCATTACAAAAGGAAAAAATATATACATCAGTTGTTTTTATCTGCAGGGTCCAAAGAAAAGGAATTGTTTTCAGTTTCATTTACAGGTGACGGTTATTCTACTTCTAGATCAAGGCCTTCATCCTTATCTTTTTCTTCATCTTCAGATTCTTCTTCGGTTCCCGAATATCCGGACCTAGTATTTGAAGAGTCAGAAGCAACGGGCCGAGTAAGGAGATTCTCGAGAGTAGTTATCTTCAATCCATGAGCTTTGACAATGCATTCATTAATGTTTGCAATGACTTCTTTGGTCTCCTCTAAAGTCTTCCTCCTCATGTGATAAATTATATAGGTTTTATCGAGGATAAAAGAATCTTCTTGATCTTGGAGTTTAGCTTGGAGTTATTTAATTTTGGATTGAAACTTATCATTTTCAGCTTTTACAATGGTGATGTTGGAATCAAGTTTAGTATTCGTTACTGCATGAAGCTGGTTCTGCTCCATACCTTTTTTAGCCTTTCTTCTATTTTGGCTCTCTTCTCCTCGGCAGAAATAACTTTTTCAGTTTTCAAGCATAAGCATGCTTCCAAATTATTGATTTGCTCCATAAAAGCGGACTCATGCTCGGCCGTCATATTTACGGCATCATGCAACACTTGGCCTTTGCCTTCTTAAGATCCTCATGTAATTGAGCTGCTTCTTGGTGGTGGGCCATTTTATCTTGATTGGATTGCTGTAATCGAGCCTCGAGTTGCTTCCGGAATAAGGAGGCACTCGACAAGTTGGTTACGTTCGACAACAAGTTGGTTGCATTCAACAGTGAGTTCTTTTTTGTCCAGGATTAGCTTTTGCAGACCCTTGAAGGCAAAGAGGTCGGCGCGTAAAAGTTAAAAATTAAGGGTATGAAGATAAAGTCTAGAAAGACGAAAAAGAAAAGAAGAAGATTGAATTGATACTTGAGTTACACAGTGCATATTGTTATTGATCAGGCACTCAGCAGATAAAAGTGTCCATTTTTCTCCAACCTCTCTCTGTGGCCAGAGGTTACAGGTAGTTGGCGACTTACACCAGCTTGGATAGTAAGTGGCACTCATTAGAAACCGTAAGCACAACACTCTGTTTACCGCTAAGGTTTTGCATGGATTCCGAGAAAATATTCCTTAAATTCCCATGATCAGACGACCGTGGGGAAGGAACGCCCGTTGTCTGTTCTGTTGGGGCCGGTGGAGAAGTAGCAATTGGGGTAGAAGTATTGCGGTAGAAACTAGCTCAGAAGTTGATGGCGGAGGTGCCTCAGGGGTAGAACTCCTCTGAACGAAAACGTCAACAAGAGCCCGAAAGCAAGACTCAGCATTTTCAACAATTTTCATTTATGTGAAGAGTTCTTGAACTTCTCCCGGTTGTGGTGTTTGTAGTTATCCCTACTGAGCATTCGATTAAGCGGATGAAGTTCTTTTCCTTGTTTGGAGAGGAACCGCTTCATCATCAGTTCCCTCATCAACAAGGACCACTACCGTTGGTCCGGTTGGAGTTTCTTTTGCTGAAGACTTCTCCCGAGTCCCAGTTGTATAGGTACGTCTTCTCTTTAGTTTTTTTGTCTTTGGGTTGGGGACTTCCGGGAGGAGATACCTTCACTAGAAGTAAGAGTGACTTCACATTCCCTCTTCCGGTTGAGGAGATCTTGTAATTGTCGTTGGGCTTCCTTTGGGTCATCGGAAACCTCAACAACAGGGCAAACCATATATCCCTTGGAAGACTTGTATGTTGCAAAAAGAGAGTCAACAAACTGATTCTGAATCTTGCTAGAAGGTGAAAGAAGGAAGGAAGGGCCTTTATTTACCATATTTTTGTCTTTCCAATTAAATCTGGAAGCCATTTCTTTCCACCTTCGAGAGTCCAGTGTAGAAATGTCTAGAATTTTTTGTAGCCATTGGGCCAGGTTCCTAACTTGTGGTGGTTCCCAATGAGTAGCTGGAAGGATGTATATGGAGAACTAGCTCGCGAGTAAAAAAGAGCTAGCAACCGTACATAATTATATTTGATTGAATTAAATTTTTTCACTTTCGACCAATAAATAAATAAATAAAGAGTTTGACGCTCCAAAAATTAATTCTATTTTATGCATATAATAATAATGTCTCATAATTTTTGTTTATTATCAATGACAAGTAATTTTTGAGCATTTGCTTCCAGCTTCTACAATAATTTATCACATACTTCCAACTTCCAAATGATGTACTTAGCTTCCTGCTTCTATTTCCTCTTGATTACTCCAAGCTCATTTGATTTTATTTGCAAACGGCCTCAATTCTTTACTTCAAGCTAATTTATTCGATTTAATATTTTTGACTTATTTTTAAACTAAAGGGGCTTATAGAAATTGCACATGTAATAGATAATATACTAACTGATATACTCAATAAATAAAAAACTTGATTCTCTTTTTCAAATGCCTATATTACTCATAAAATAATGTTAACATTTCTTGTACCAATAGCCTCTACAAAAAGAAGATTTTCAAACGTAAAATCAATAACAATGTCTCCAAAGAAATATTAGAAGAATTAATCATAAAAATAATTGACTTAGTTGCATCTTCAAGAACTATAATAATAAAATTCAAATAAGACTATATATACTTTATATTAAGATTTGACTTTATACAATCTATTTCGTTAAGTCGACATTACTTCGCATGTCATAAAATATTACTCCATGTGTGAGGGTGGTCAAGGGCGGATGCCCATAGACCCAGGCGATGTCATATGACACCGCTACGTCGAAAAATTTAACTAAATTTATGGTAGATGATATACCAAAACAAATAAGAGATAAAAGAGGTAAAGTGACTCCACTTCTCAAAATATAGTTCACAGTCCAGTGATCCAACGGCTAGTTCTCCCACTGTACGTCGGGTGTTCGATACCACATGCCCGATGCATGGGTTCACTTTTTTTAATAAAAATATAGACGCTCAAGTTAGCACGAATTTATAACTGCTGACCCCTGCAACAAAATACAATAAACAAGCTAGTAATTTGCAATTTTTGAATATGTTGGCATGCTGCTACTCTACTCGGCTTTCCATCTCTCTTGTTATTTCCCCTAACTTCTATGAGTCAATGTCTACCGATTAATTATGACACCGCTAACAAAAAAATTTGTGTACGCCAATGAGGGTGCTGCATTCTAAATCCCAACCGAATTATAGTCTAGGGAAAAGGTCTAACTTCGAAGTTGAGATAGATCGAACTCGTCGACCCTTGCAACAAAATACAATGAACAAGCTAGTAAACCAGGCACTTCCATGATGGTTAAGTAATAGTAAGAATTATCTATTCATTTCTCAGTGAACTCCTTTACGATTTGCAATTTTTGAATATGTTGGCAAGCTGCTACTCTACTCGGCTTTCCATCTCTTTTGTTATCTCTCCAAACATTTACGAGTCACTGTCTACTGATTAATTATGACACCGCTAACAAAAACTTTTGTGTACGCCATTGAGGGTGGTGCATTCTAAACCCCAACCGAATTGATAGTCTAGGGAAAAGGTCTAACTCCGAAGTTGAGATAGATCGAACTCTTAGAGCCCCTTACCAGTCATTAATTGGCAATACCTCACGGGATTGATGGTGTTCCTCATAAAATTGATAGTACATATCAAGGGAGCTCTTACTACATATCTTCTCTTTCTTATTGTGGGAGATTTTAAACATCTTTTCTTATATTAAAATTCAAATTATATCTCTATTTATGTATAGTTAACGATAAATATCTAATGCATTTTCCGACAAGAAAAAGTCATTTAATCACGTAGCACCGAGATACGGCAATTAGCAAGAAAAAGAGTGACAACGATACCAAAATTTTTACGTGAAAATTTCTTTGAATAAGGGAAAAAATTACGGCCCCGAGACGAGCAACTGATATCACTATAGCAAGGTATTTTATACTTTGTAGGTCCGAGTAAAATACTCCAAAGACCACTACAACACTCAAAAGAAATAACCTTCTTTTGATATTCTCACCTCACTACAATATCGCCCACTCTCTATTTTTCTCATAGACTATTTTCTTATACCTTGTCTGTAAAACCTCACTCTTTCTTTCTCTCTTTGTTGGTGTGTAAAAATGAGAGTTGAAGCTCTCCTTTTATAGCCGAAGCCTCACTCTCTAAAGCCTACTATATTTGATAATTTGCACACACTTTTTCTTCTTTTTCTTCAATGTTGACATTTCAACAAAGTTGACTACCAACCCAAAGAAATTCAACAAAGTTGGCTACCAAACTAAAGAAATTCAACAAAGTTGACTACCAAACCAAAGAAATTTTCTTTAGGCACATGCCTATTAGTTTGGCTATTGAATAAGATGTAACCCATCAATCTCCCCATCCAGTCTCATTCATCTAGAGGAGGTAGCACTGTCTTCTAGTTTGAGTGCATGCCGACAAGTTCTCTGCATAGCTTTAACTTGTCTCTTGGTACCACCTTGGTCAACATAGCAGCAGGATTTTCACTCGTGTGAATCTTTTTGACCTGTAAAGATTCGTTCTCCACCTGCTCACGAATCCAATGATATCTCACATCTATATGCTTTGTTCTTGCATGATACATGGAGTTCTTGCTCAAGTCTATTGCACTTTGACTGTCACAATAGACGACATACTCCTTTTGATGCAATTCCAGTTCTTGAAGAAACCGCTTGAGCCATACCATCTCCTTGCCAGCTTCTGTAGCGGCAATGTACTCTGCTTCAGTTATTGAAAGTGCAATACACTTCTGCAATTTAGACTGCCATGATATAGCTCCCCCTGAAAATGTAAATAAATATCCAGTAGTGAATTTTCTGTTTATCAATGTCACCCACTATATCAGCATTTGCATAGCCCTTCAAGATTGAATGAGATCCTCCAAAGCAAAAACAATCTGCCATGGTACCTCTCAGGTGCCTGAGTAACCACTTGACTGCTTTCCAATGTTCCTTTCCAGGATTTTCAAGGAATCTGCTAACAACACCAATTGCATGAGCAATATCAGGTCTGGTGCATACCATTGCATACATCAAGCTTCTGACTGCTGAAAAATAAGGAACTCTAGCCATGTTCCCTTTCTCCTCCACACTTGTAGGACACATCTTATTGCTCAACTTTAGATGCCTAGCAAGAGGTGTGCTGACTGGCTTAGCAGTCTTCATGTTGAAGCGTTCCAGTACACGTTCAATGTACTTCTCCTGAGACAGCCACAACTTTCTGCTTGTTCGCTCTTGAACTATCTTCATACCCAAAATTTATTGTGCTGGGCCCAAGTCCTTCATATCAAAAGACTTGGACAAATCTCCCTTCAACTTTGCGATCAGCCCCTTGTCTTTTCCTACAATTAACATGTCATCCACATATAATAACAATATAATAAAGTTATTTTCAGAAAATCTTTTAAAGTATACACATGGATCAGAATATGTCTTTGTGTAAGTTTGACTTTTCATGAATGAGTCAAACTTCTTGTACCACTGCCTTGGTGCCTGCTTCAACCCATAAAGACTCTTATTCAATTTGCACACCATGTGTTTCCTTTCAGCTACATCAAATCCTTTTGGCTGCTCCATATAGATCTCCTCTTCCAAATCTCCATGAAGAAATGCAGTTTTCACGTCCAACTGCTCCACTTCAAGATCTAGGCTAGTTGCTAAGCTCAAGATTGTTCGAATAGAAGTCATTTTGACAACAAGTGAGAAAATTTCGTCAAAATCAATACCTTTCTTCTGCTCGAAGCCTTTTACCACCAATCGAGCTTTGTTTCTGACCAGCTTACCATTTCCATCTTTCTTGAGTTTAAAGACCCACTTACATTTGAGTGGTCTTTTACCCTTTGGAAGTTCAACCAACTTGTACGTACCATTTTTCTGCAAAGATTCCATCTCCTCTTGCATGGCTTTCATCCGCTGGTTCTTTTTTGGATGGGACATCACCTCCTTAAGACTTTCTGGCTCCCCCTCATCACTGATGAGGACATACTCCATAGAAGGGTACCTGTATAACTCTACCATTGGCCTTTCTGATCTCCTCATAGGTTGGGGTTATTCTTCTCCCTGAGTGGGGTGATCCACTTGCTCGACATCATCATCAAGTTGCTCCCCCTGCTCAATAACCTCACCAGGTTGCTCCCCTTGCTCGGCAACCTCGTCGGTCGTACTTTCTGCACTTGTGGGATTGTTAAAAGTAGAAGAAATAGTAACAAGGTTAGGAATAATATCATTCTTGGCCTTCTCTGACATATCATCAGCAATTCCAACTTCACTTTTTCGGAAGACTACATCTCTGCTTCTGATGACCTTCTTCTTTATGGGATCCCACAATCTGTATCCAAATTCTTCATCTCCATATCGGATGAATATGCAAGGAACAGATTTATCATCCAGCTTTGTTCTCTGCTCCTTTGGTACATGTGCAAAATCTTTGCAACCGAACACCTTCATATGCGAGTAGGACACCTCCTTGTTGGTCCAAACTCTCTCTGGGATGTCAAATGCCAACGGAACTGATGGACTCCTATTGATCAGGTAACAGGCTGTCTGAACTGCTTCACCCCAAAATGACTTAGGCAGTTTAGCCATTCTGAGCATGCTTCTCACCTTCTCCACAATGGTGCGGTTCATCCTTTCGGCTACGCCATTGTGTTGTGGGGTTCCAGGAACTGTCTTTTCATGTCTGATCCCATGGTTCAAACAATACTCTTCAAATTCCCTTGATGTGTACTCACCTCCATTGTCACTTTGGAGACGCTTTAGCTTTTGACTTGTCTCCCTTTCCACCATAGCATGAAACTTCTGGAAAACTTGAAACACCTGATCTTTGGTTTTCAAAATATAAACCCATAATTTTCGTGAAGCATCATCAATAAAAGTAACAAAATATTTGTTACCGCCCATCGATTCAATTTTCATTGGACCAAAAACATCAGAATATACCAAATCAAGTATATTCAATTTTCTTTCAGACGATGTCTGAAATGAGACTCCATGCTGCTTACCAAATAAACAGTAGTCACAGGGTTTTACCGTTGTACCTTTGGCATAAGAAATGAGTGATTTCTTGGCATGAATCTGCAATCCCTTCTCGCTCATATGACCCATTCTTTTGTGCCACAAATCTGCAGAAATCTCATCTTGTGCCGCGTTCAATTCACCTTGGCATATTTCTGCATTTATCCTGTACAACGTGGCATGAGCAACTCCCTTTGCAATCACTAATGATCCCTTGGTGAGTCTCCACTTTTGATTTGCAAAATAGTTCTCGTATCCAAAGAGTTAAAGAGTCGCACATCCTTCAGAACCAATGTGTATCCGACATTTGTCTTGATACAAATGTCACCAATCCCCGCAATCTTTGAGTAAATTGTGTTACTCATTCTCACAGGCCAAAATCACCCGCTACATATCTACAAAAAAGATATCTTACCGGTATGGTATGGTAAGATGTTGATGTATCAACCACCCATTCCGACTCTGGACCTGATAAGTGCATACATTCCTCTTCCTCGTTTATACAGAGGACAACATTATCATTGTTTTGCACCATGGCGGTTGTGTTGTCGTCATTCTTCTGGCCACCAGTTTCACCTTTGCCCTTCCTTGGATTTGGGCAATCTCTTTTGAAGTGACCTGGTTGATCATAATTGTAGCAATTTCTAGCTCTTGATTTGGATCGGTTCTTAGACTTTCCACGAGCTCCGGATCTATCACAGTTGCTCGAACTCCTTTGATAACTCCTGCCTCTACCTTCTGTGATGAGAGCATGTCCTTGACTTTCAGGCTTCTTTCTCATCTTCTCATTGAGTAAAAGAGCCGATGTGACATCTTTCAACTCAATGGTAGTCTTACCGTGTAGGATGGTTGTTGCCAGATTCTCGTACGAAGATGGCAACGAGTTTAACAGCAAGATGGTTTTATCTTCTTCCTCAATTTTCACTCCGTGATTGGCGAGATATGTGATTAGTCCGTTAAACACATTTAAATGTGACAAAAAATTCGTACCTTCACCCATGTGTAGGGCGTATAGCTGCTTCTTCAGGTACAATTTATTTGTTAGCGTTTTGGACATGTATAGGCTTCCAACCTTGCCCAAATACCATGTGCGGTGTATTCATCGATGATGTTATTTACCACATCATCTGATAAGTGTAACCTAATTGCACTTTTTATCTAAGTCAGCCCAATCCTCAGCTTTCATGGTATCAGGCATTTTGGCATCAGCATCTAGTACCTTGTGTAATCCTTGTTGGACGAGCAGATCTCTCATCCTTCTTTGCCATGTTGAGAAAACGCTATCTCCGTTAAATTTTGCTACCTCATACTTTACTCCGAACATTTTTATTTTTCACCGAGTATAGTACTACCGACATTGAATAGTGTTTCTGTGAACGAGCAGAACCTGTGCTCTGATACCAGTTGTTGGAAATAAATCCCCTACAAAAATAAATATTCACAGTAATAGAAGCGGAATAATCACGTAACATTAAGATACGGTAATTAGCAAGAAAAAGAGTGACAACGACACCAAAATTTTTACGTAAAAAATCCTTTGAATAAGGAAAAAGATCGCGACCTCGAGACGAGCAACTGATATCACTATAGCAATAAATTTTACACTTTGTAGGTTCGAGTAAAATACTCCAAAGACCACTACAATACTCAAAATAAATAACCATCTTTTGATATTCTCACCTCACTACAATATCGCTCACTCTCTATTTTTTTCACAGACTATTTTCTTAAACCTTATCTGTGAAACCTCACTATTTCTTTCTCTATTTGTTGGTGTGTAAAAATGAGAGTTGAAGCTCTCCTTTTATAGCCGAAGCCTCACTCTCTAAAGCCTATTATATTTGACAATTTGCACACACTTTTCTTTTTTTTTTCCCTTTAATGTTGATAATTTAATAAAATTGGCTACCAACTCAAAGAAATTCAACAAAGTTGGCTATAAAACCAAAGAAATTCAATAAATTTGGCTACCAAATCAAATAAAATTTTCTTAGCTCACGCCTATTACTTTGGCTATGGCTATTGAATGAGATGGAGCCCATTAGGGCCCATCCCAGTTTGGTCATTTCAAATTTCAAATTATATGGTTTCAAAATTTTGACCCTCCTCACAATTTTGTGTTCCCCATCTCTTTTCTCTGTTCCAAAGCGATTGTCCAGAAGCTTCTCTCTCGCCGAACACATGGTAAAAGCTCATTCATATATTACTTCAAATCTTCAACCTTTACAAATGCACACTCTCAATTTTGCTCATTTTAGGGTTTATATATGAATCGATCCGTGAAATTTTGTGATTTCTGCTATGTATTTCGCATCGTGATCTAAGTGTTGGAATATTATCAATTTTAACATAAAATTTTCAATGTTTAGTTTTCTTTATTTCTATCCAATGGACATATTACATTTCAAATGTTCGTTGTTCAATTTTGCATATCTAGCTCATTTCGGAGTACGAGAATCTAATTTTGAACATTTTTAGATAAAATGTTCAATGTTCAATTTTGCATACTCACTTCGGTGTACCAGAATGAAACAGACTAAATTCTGTCTCCATTTTGTTTTGTATTTATTCCATAATTTTTAAAAATAAATTTTACATATTTAGAAACTAATTAAATAAGTTACTGTGTAACAAACTTTTAGAATTATAAATATTTGTGAAATCTGTGAAAAAGTTTTAATTTGGAAAAAATGTTTGAACTCCCAAATAGTGGTAATGCTAGCTAAAACGAAGGAGAGGGAATATCCTTTAAGAAAAAAGGAGGGGGGAGCTTGAATTGAAGTGAATTTGTAGATATTATCCTGAGTTTCAGAGTAAAATCAGGTGTTTTATATCTTTAACTCTTTTGGATTATATGGTTGCGAATGAGTAAAATCAGGTGTTTTATGTCTTCTCTTTTGGATTATATAGATGCTAATAGCCTAGAAGATTTTTTTACCAGTTTCATAATGGCTGCGATGCTTGCATTGCTTTGTTAATACAAATAAAAACTACTCTACTATTTTATAGTGTTTGGCTTATAATTATACAGTTATGTGAAACAAGTGATGATGTTTATTAGGTGGTGACTTCGTGCAAGAGGAAGTGGGAACGAACACACTTAGGGAGAGAGAGATGATAGTTTTCTTTTGTAGTCAGAAATATGGACACTTGCGATTGTTTAAGGAACTTGCAAAAGAATAAGGCACCTTTGTTGTGGTGATAGCTTGTTGTTTGGGGGGCTACAATGCATTTCCTTCTTTTATGCCCTTATTTTGCGTTCTTGCCAATTCAACTTGGATTTTCGTGATTTCACTCATAAGCTCAAGCTTTGTGCACTTTGAAAACGAGTATCATGGCGAACTTTTTAGGTTGTTTAGTTGATCTTCAATCAGTAAAGTTGAAGAACTAAACTGAGCAAGTAGTGCGAACATTAATCTGAATATACCATCCATTGCTGCCGAGTGCATTGAAATAAAATAGTACTGCAATCGGCATAAACAACATGGTTTGTCAAGAGCTGCCTATAACCAAATTTTGATTTACATATGAAAGGGTGTGTCTAGAATAACTTTTCTGTAGACATCATAAAGAGCTATATAAAGTACTAGGTCTATGTGAAAACAGTTACAAGGATGCATATTGCTATTTGGTTTTTCCTTTGAAGTGAATTTGAATTGAAGTGAATTTGTATATATTATCCTGAGTTTCAGAGTAAAATCAGGTGTTTTATATCTTTAACTCTTTTGGATTATATGGTTGCGAATGAGTAAAATCAGGTGTTTTATGTCTTCTCTTTTGGATTATATAGATGATAATAGCCTAGAAGATTTTTTTACCAGTTTCATAATGGCTGCGATGCATGCATTGCTTTGTTAATACAAATAAAAACTACTCTACTGTTTTATAGTGTTTGGCTTATAATTATACAGTTATGTGAAACAAGTGATGGTGTTTGTTAGGTGGTGACTTCGTGCAAGAGGAAGTGGGAACGAACACACTTAGGGAGAGAGAGATGATAGTTTTCTTTTGTAGTCAGAAATATGGACACTTGCGATTGTTTAAGGAACTTGCAAAAGAATAAGGCACCTTTGTTGTGGTGATAGCTTGTTGTTTGGGGGGCTACAATGCACTTCCTTCTTTTATGCCCTTATTTTGCGTTCTTGCCAATTCAACTTGGATTGTCGTGATTTCACTCATAAGCTCAAGCTTTGTGCACTTTGAAAACGAGTATCATGGCGAACTTTTTATGTTGTTTAGTTGATCTTCAAACAGTAAAGTTGAAGAACTAAACTGAGCAAGTAGTGCGATCATTAATCTGAATATACCATCCATTGCTGCCGAGTGCATTGAAATAAAATAGTACTGCAATCGGCATAAACAACATGGTTTGTCAAGAGCTGCCTATAACCAAATTTTGATTTACATATGAAAGGGTGTGTCTAGAATAACTTTTCTGTAGACATCATAAAGAGCTATATAAAGTACTAGGTCTATGTGAAAACAGTTACAAAGATGCATATTGCTAATTGGTTTATCCTTTGAAGTGAATTTGAATTGAAGTGAATTTGTAGATATTATCCTGTGTTTCAGAGTAAAATCATGTGTTTTATATCTTTAACTCTTTTGGATTATATGGTTGCGAATGAGTAAAATCAAGTGTTTTATGTCTTCTCTTTTGGATTATATAGATGCTAATAGCCTAGAAGATTTTTTTACCAGTTTCATAATGGCTGCGATGCATGCATTGCTTTGTTAATACAAATAAAAACTACTCTATTGTTTTATAGTGTTTGGCTTATAATTATACAGTTATGTGAAACAAGTGATGGTGTTTGTTAGGTGGTGACTTCGTGCAAGAGGACGTGGGAACGAACACACTTAGGGAGAGAGAGATGATAGTTTTCTTTTGTAGTCAGAAATATGGACACTTGCGATTGTTTAAGGAACTTGCAAAAGAATAAGGCACCTTTGTTGTGGTGATAGTTTGTTGTTTGGGGGGCTACAATGCACTTCCTTCTTTTATGCCCTTATTTTGCGTTCTTGCCAATTCAACTTGGATTTTCGTGATTTCACTCATAAGCTCAAGCTTTGTGCACTTTGAAAACGAGTATCATGGCGAACTTTTTAGGTTGTTTAGTTGATCTTCAATCAGTAAAGTTGAAGAACTAAACTGAGCAAGTAGTGCGATCATTAATCTGAATATACCATCCATTGCTGCCAAGTGCATTAAAATAAAATAGTACTGCAATCGGCATAAGCAACATGGTTTGTCAAGAGCTGCCTATAACCAAATTTTGATTTACATATGAAAGGGTGTGTCTAGAATAACTTTTCTGTATACATCATAAAGAGCTATATAAAGTACTAGGTCTATGTGAAAACAGTTACAAGGATGCATATTGCTAATTGGTTTTTCCTTTGAAGTTAATTTGAATTGAAGTGAATTTGTAGATATTATCCTGAGTTTCAGAGTAAAATCAGGTGTTTTATATCTTTAACTCTTTTGGATTATATGGTTGCGAATGAGTAAAATAAGGTGTTTTATGTCTTCTCTTTTGGATTATATAGATGCTAATAGCCTAGAAGATTTTTTTACCAGTTTCATAATGGCTGCGATGCATGCATTGCTTTGTTAATACAAATAAAAACTACTCTACTGTTTTATAGTGTTTGGCTTATAATTATACAGTTATGTGAAACAAGTGATGGTGTTTGTTAGGTGGTGACTTCGTGCAAGAGGAAGTGGGAACGAACACACTTAGGGAGAGAGAGATGATAGTTTTCTTTTGTAGTCAGAAATATGGACACTTGCGATTGTTTAAGGAACTTGCAAAAGAATAAGGCACCTTTGTTGTGGTGATAGCTTGTTGTTTGGGGGGCTACAATGCACTTCCTTCTTTTATGCCCTTATTTTGCGTTCTTGCCAATTCAACTTGGATTTTCGTGATTTCACTCATAAGCTCAAGCTTTGTGCACTTTGAAAACGAGTATCATGGCGAACTTTTTAGGTTGTTTAGTTGATCTTCAATCAGTAAAGTTGAAGAACTAAACTGAGCAAGTAGTGCGAACATTAATCTGAATATACCATCCATTGCTGCCGAGTGCATTGAAATAAAATAGTACTGCAATCGGCATAAACAACATGGTTTGTCAAGAGCTGCCTATAACCAAATTTTGATTTACATATGAAAGGGTGTGTCTAGAATAACTTTTCTGTAGACATCATAAAGAGCTATATAAAGTACTAGGTCTATGTGAAAACAGTTACAAGGATGCATATTGCTAATTGGTTTTTCCTTTGAAGTGAATTTGAATTGAAGTGAATTTGTAGATATTATCCTGAGTTTCAGAGTAAAATCAGGTGTTTTAT
Source organism: Nicotiana tomentosiformis (assembly GCF_000390325.3). Lineage (NCBI taxonomy): Eukaryota > Viridiplantae > Streptophyta > Magnoliopsida > Solanales > Solanaceae > Nicotiana > Nicotiana tomentosiformis. The sequence goes on along the minus strand of NC_090820.1, from coordinate 34,932,068 downwards.
ATCTTTAACTCTTTTGGATTATATGGTTGCGAATGAGTAAAATAAGGTGTTTTATGTCTTCTCTTTTGGATTATATAGATGCTAATAGCCTAGAAGATTTTTTTACCAGTTTCATAATGGCTGCGATGCATGCATTGCTTTGTTAATACAAATAAAAACTACTCTACTGTTTTATAGTGTTTGGCTTATAATTATACAGTTATGTGAAACAAGTGATGGTGTTTGTTAGGTGGTGACTTCGTGCAAGAGGAAGTGGGAACGAACATACTTAGGGAGAGAGAGATGATAGTTTTCTTTGTAGTCAGAAATATGGACACTTGCCATTGTTTAAGGAACTTGCAAAAGAATAAGGCACCTTTGTTGTGGTGATAGCTTGTTGTTTGGGGGGCTACAATGCACTTCCTTCTTTTATGCCCTTATTTTGCGTTCTTGCCAATTCAACTTGGATTTTTGTGATTTCACTCATAAGCTCAAGCTTTGTGCACTTTGAAAACGAGTATCATGGCGAACTTTTTAGGTTGTTTAGTTGATCTTCAATCAGTTAAGTTGAAGAACTAAACTGAGCAAGTGGTGCGATCATTAATCTGAATATACCATCCATTGCTGCCGAGTGCATTGAAATAAAATAGTACTGCAATCGGCATAAACAACATGGCTTGTCAAGAGCTGCCTATAACCAAATTTTGATTTACATATGAAAGGGTGTGTCTAGAATAACTTTTCTGTAGACATCATAAAGAGTTATATAAAGTACTAGGTCTATGAGAAAACAGTTACAAGGATGCATATTGCTAATTGGTTTTTCCTTTGAAGTGAATTTGAATTGAAGTGAATTTGTATATATTATCCTAGAGTTTCAGAGTAAAATCAGGTGTTTTATATCTTTAACTCTTTTGGATTATATGGTTGCGAATGAGTAAAATCAGGTGTTTTATGTCTTCTCTTTTGGATTATATAGATGCTAATAGCCTAGAAGATTTTTTTACCAGTTTCATAATGGCTGCGATGCATGCATTGCTTAGTTAATACAAATAAAAACTACTCTACTGTTTTATAGTGTTTGGCTTATAATTATACAGTAATGTGAAACAAGTGATGATGTTTGTTAGGTGGTGACTTCGTGCAAGAGGAAGTGGGAACGAACACACTTAGGGAGAGAGAGATGATAGTTTTCTTTTGTAGTCAGAAATATGGACACTTGCGATTGTTTAAGGAACTTGCAAAAGAATAAGGCACCTTTGTTGTGGTGATAGCTTGTTGTTTGGGGGGCTACAATGCACTTCCTTCTTTTATGCCCTTATTTTGCGTTCTTGCCAATTCAACTTGGATTTTCGTGATTTCACTCATAAGCTCAAGCTTTGTGCACTTTGAAAACGAGTATCATGGCGAACTTTTTAGGTTGTTTAGTTGAACTTCAATCAGTAAAGTTGATGAACTAAACTGAGCAAGTAGTGCGATCATTAATTTGAATATACCATTGATTGCTGCTGAGTTCATTGAAATAAAATAGTACTGCAATCGGCATAAACAACATGGTTTGTCAAGAGCTGCCTATAACCAAATTTTGATTTACATATGAAAGGGTGTCTAGAATAACTTTTCTGTAGACATCATAAAGAGCTATATAAAGTACTAGGTCTATGTGAAAACAGTTACAAGGATGCATATTGCTAATTGGTTTTTCCTTTGCATTTCTGTTAGACATAAGACAATTTCTTCACTGCACATCTTTGTATGTTAGCGTAACAAAAAATCTGACTGATTAATTGAGAGTGGGAGAGTTAAGAAGATATATTGTGATCCGAGAACTTCTGATTGCTCTTCTTGCTGAAAGCTAGTTATTGTGGAAATATAAGAGATACAGATTTCTGGATTTTAAAAGGACTTAGCTATATGGAGGTTGAAACTGCAATTAATTTATACCTTTCTACTTTTCTTCTGCTCCCTTATGACCCATAGTTTCTGGATCATTTTGCAGGACGGGCATGATGCAGATAATACAAAACAAAGCACTGCTGATATGACTGTATTTGTAAGTTTTTATGATGAATAATACTCTGGATTTTTCAATTGATGTTAAACACTGAATCTTCACTCCACTATTTACTTAAATGACATTCTGGAAAGGTTTCTAGTCCATCTCAATGTGCTAACCGCTGAGTTACTGAAGTGTGATTCCTTGTTAAAGTTAGATCCCAAGGATTCATTTGGTTCCAATGAATATTTTTGTCAGTATGATCTTTTCATCATCAATGTAATTCTAACATGCTAGCCTGTCCCTTAAAGAACTATCTAAAATAAATGTGGTTCCATGATGTCAGGACAATGACATCTAAGCCAATTTATTTTTTGATTGAGAAAACTTTTTTTGTTATATGCCCTTTACCCACCCAATTTCTTATGTACACCATGAGGATCATAATTATTCATATCTGGATACCAAGGTACCTTATCAACATATTGATGCAATTCTTGCTGGCTGACATATGAGACACTGGGTGCCTGCCATTTATTTATTGGCCTTATATATCGTTGTGTTGTTCACTAGAACTAATGTCATATGTGACATCACAAATAATCACATCCATTTTGCTAGCTAACTTTTCCTTACCTGCTTTCTGCTCTTGCAGGTCCAGAATCTTCTTCAGCAAATGGTGAGCCTGCTCTCTCTGCACCAGTAGGATTCTTCCCTAGTTTTTATCAGATTTATCTTCTAACTGATATTGTTTTCTCTTTGCAGCAAACCAGGTTTCAGACAATGTCTGAATCAATCATCTCAAAAAATATCCTTTTCCTATTTGTTGTCCCTTGTTATCCAGTAACTGATTTGATTCTTGGTCCTAATCTACATTAATTAGTCGCTGCACGGGTGTCATCTAACTAGTGAAGTAGGTCGTACGTAGCATGTCATACAGCTCTTGATTTCAAGAATCCATAAATGTGCCCGTAGTTGTGAGGCTCGAGGGGGTCAACTTTTTCTACTTCAGCTCTGTTTTCTCCTAATTTTTAAGTTAGTATGACTTCTGGTGATCAAAACTGAATTTATCCTTCTTTATAGTTTCAGGAAATTTATGACAGGGATAATTCTCTAGTGACATCAAGATTTGGTCGTATGACTTCTGGTACTCAACCAGAATTTAACCTTCTTTAGTTTCATGAAATTCTATGAAAGGGATATTGCATTAGTAACATTAAGATTTGGTCGTATGACTTCGGTTACTCAACCAGAATTTAGCCTTCTTTAGTTTCATGAAATTTATGAAAGAGATATTGCACTTGATACATCAAGATAGGGTTGCTTATTTCAATGTCTTACTGCAGAAAAGGCAGGTGATGTGTATCAGTGTATAGGTTGGCTTTTGTATCTCACTTTTGGTTTTCTGTTATCTCTTTCGTTTATGGTGAATATTTCTACATGATATAGTGTCCCTGTCAAATTGGTCTAAATAGGTCTGTGTTGATCGTTGTTATCTCTAGTATGTTATATGTTGCATCTACATTTTGTGAGATCAACTTGGACAAAGTCTGTTTAGTCCTTGACAATGCTGCACTTGATGAGATGGGGAACCGGATTGATGAATTGGAGCAGAGCATCAACGATTTGAGAACTGAAATGGGCCAGGAAGGTTCTCCATCGCCTTCGGCCACACTAAAGTCAAAAGATGAACCAAAATCTGCTGAGGATTCTACATAAAGTAACTGACGATACATCGAGGTGGTTTATCAAACAATTGTTTAGCTTTAAAAGAGTGTTATCCTTTTTTGGATGTTATGCCTTTTGGTTTTGATAGCTGCATTCTGTACCTGGATTCTCTGGTTCTGGAAAGAGAGACGTGTGCTATTGGTCATTGATTTGGTTATCAAATTATGCTTTTATGATAGTATGTTAAAGGGTGTATAACGAAGGGTTATATTGTTGAGATTTTAGGCCCTCTTCAAACGAGGGCCAGTTTTCTTGTCAAAGCCCTCTTTTGCTTTAATCTACTGATTATTATCTCTAATAGTTAAACGTAGAGAAGTTATTATTCTTCCGTGAACTAGCTGTCGTTCTTTGTCAACTTCTTCGGAATATCGTCTCTTTCCCTTTTATAATGTGAGTGTGGGTTGAGTAGAGAAAGGTAGAAAGTAGAGTGAATGAGTATCTTATTAGTACTAATAGTTTTGGTGCCATATCCTATTACTCTCTTTAAAAGGACGATGGGATTATATTACTGCGTTTAAGTTGCTGTGAATTTGTATAGAATTTTAGTTCTTAACTTATTGCCATCAAAAGGATCGCAGTTACACAGTAAATATGTGGGTAAAATGTGAGTGCGAAATAGTTATCTTCTTGTTCCTTTGTATAGTTTCACGTAGCATAAAGCAAATTACTGCTACCCCGAGGCTTTGAGTAGTTCATGAACCTCTAAAGGGGTGAATTTGGGCAGAGAAAAGTACTTAAATAGAGTGAAGAAAGGGGTGGATTGTGCTCGTTTCTCCTAGTTAGGTGCTGCATTTCTATTAAAATTATTCTTTTTTCTTTCTAATTTTTAACTATATTTGCTACTATTATATAAAAATATTTGGATAAAATGTGAAAATGGAAGAGATGGTTGACAACTGTAGAGAAAAGGATGTGCGAATAAAGGAAGATGCCAAATGGGTGGATCCAAGTTGTAAATGGGATATATAAAAGATGACAATGACAGGATTCACTTGTGTATGTCTTGTCTGTGTAAGGGGGAAAAAAAGAGAGTAACTCGTGAGTCGTTGAAGTTTGAAATTTTGATGAGGATGTGATTACAACACTTGTCGTCTTGTCCCAACAATCAAATTATGACTATACGAGAGTGTCTCTTATTCTTTTCTTTCTCCCCTTTCCCTTCTCTCTTTTAGGTACACACAATTAGATATTTTTAATGCCTTCCTGCATTGATGCTGAATTGCACATTTTCATCATTTATGTTAGTTGAATTATTACTATGTAGATAATCGATTTCTATGTTCTCCCTTACCGTCTCTCTCTCCGTTGAAAACGGAAAACTGATAATTGTGTTGTGGTTGGCTTAATAGGTTAATTATTTCTAGAGTTTAGTAAAGAAATATATACACAATTTGTTCACTTAAAAGATAATTTCACATAATTTTCATTTAAAGATACATAAGGCTCAATGAAATATGAATTCAACAGCCAACATTATGACATTTTAATTCTCTTTCTTTTTTGCAATCTTGCTGTATTTTGAAGTCATTCTTTTTCCTGCAAGTAAGGGAAAGTTCTTTGGATGGAATTAGAAAATTTGAGTAACTGAAGCCTCAGAAAATAATACAGTTTGGTGATGCTAGGATTGCAAATTTTGATTCACACAAGTATTTTTCCTTTCTCTTTCTCATGTTACGAGCTCCTTAACCCCCCCAAATTTTAAAAATGAACATAAAATATTTTAGTTGTATCAAACCTTAAATTAAGGACCAGATAGGTATTAGCCACCTATTGTGGTAAAGGTTCATCCGGGCTCAAGCTTCCACTAAATAAAACAATATAGCACTCCCTTACCCAATTTCTGTGGCCGTGTTTAACTAGCAATAAAAAAAGGAAAAACTTTTGTAACTTATAATCTAAAACAATTTATATGGTGGTGTTTTACTCGCAATTAAGTTGAAAGAAAAAAAGACTTTTAAAACTTGTGGTTTAAAACTAGTTATAAATATTTCTTTGACCATATCTCAATAAGGATAAAATAAAAAAATTAAAGTTAATTATTTCTAAATAAGAAAATGTAATATTTTTTTGGACAGTAGACGCGTGAACTGGGATAAAGGGAGTAGTGAACTAGATATTTTTAAGTAGGCCAATTATTAGAGAATTAAATGGAAACAGCAGAGCTATTAGTTGTATATTACACATAACACATGTACTGTTCTCACATAACCTCAAAAAAGTACAAACCTAAATGTAAGGCACATTTTCGAACAAGACAGGAATCTTCCAGTAGAAAAAGTACAGTTAGATTTACTTCAAAATTCACTTGCCAAGACAAATTACTTCAACTTAATCATCCAAAAAACAAAAACGAATACCAAGTGCTAAAACATTATTTCAAATAAATATATTAAGTGGAATGATAAATTAATATTACAACATCATACAACAAACTACAAGAATGTTCTCTACCACAATTCCCAAATACAAGTAACAACAAGCCTTACTTTATGCCACAACCCACAAACCATCCTCGATAACAGATCACAATAGTACAAACCTCAAAAAGAATTTTAACTTTTACCAGTGCGCGGTAAAAAAATTTAAATACAGTAAATTTCAAACTTTACTTTTTTTTCAACGGCGGCATCGCGTGATGGCACTGCATCCACGTCGGTAAGGATTCGCCTGAGCTCCGGGACGGCAATTGTAGTACGAAGCACCTCTTCTCGAACACGGAACTCTGTTCCTGCTCAGCGCACCGTAGCTAATGTATCTCCTACGGTACGCTAATATGCGCCGGGTGCTCTCAGACTCCATCGAAAACTCCTCGTCGCTTCCGTTTTCGGCCAAGAACTCACCGATCGAACCCTCATAGATCGATGAAGCCGATGACGTCATGGACAGCGTCATTGGATAAAAGCCGAGCTCGTGGGCTCCAGTAGCTGCTGCCGCTGCCGCTCCGATGAGGAAAATCGAAGAGATCAACAGAATGGTGAAAGAGTTCACTTTCACCATCGCCATTTTTGTGGGTTTTGGGATTTTCTGAGAAAATGAGGAATTTTCTAGAGAAAGTTTTGTTTCTTTGATGGAAAAAGTTAGGGAGAAAAATATATAAAGAAGTAATAAGTTGAAAACGAGAAATAAAGGAGTGGGCTATATTTATAAGTGGGGATAAGGATTTTAAAAAAAAAGACCTTTCAGATTGGGAATAATAACGAGAGTGCCATCTGATTTTTGTCATTTTGCTTCTAAATAATGCAAAGGCTAAATTTAGTGTAGGAGGAATAATAATGATAGTGGAAGTTATGATGGTACAAGGGACGGCTATAAAACTGAGTTTTTCTTCTTCCTTTGTTTATTTGTTAATCTGGATTCTTTCCTAAGGGTGTTATATATATATATATATATATTTTTTTTTTTTTTAAATTTCTCCCAAATTATGTGGATCTACAGTGTTTTCACACTTTTCCTCCAGTGTGACTTAACGGTCGTGGGTGTTATGTAGTTGACATATGTACAACAACATAGATATATAGATATTCTTATAATTGTTCTAATCAAAACAAACTATGAGCCCATTTGGACATAAGAATTTTTTCACTTTTTTTTGAAATGAGTGTTTGGCCATAAAATTTTCAATTTTCACTTGAAGATGAATTTTGAAATTTTTCGAAAATTTTAAAAATACCAAAAAGTTATTTTTCAAAATTTTTACTCAGATCACTCACAAAAATTCAAAAACAGCCCAAAATTATATTCATACCAAAACACAATTCTAATTTTCAAATACTATTTTCACTTCAAAAAAAAAAATCACTTCTTTTTGGAATTTTACAATTCTTATGACCAAACGCCCACTATAATTATAATTGATATGAGTTGTGAATAAAACTGTGGTAGTAGTTGTTATATTGACATTGTTGGTATATAAGTTAAAACAACTCGAAATGTTATGTAAAGTGTAAGAAGAAAAGGTTGCTAATTGCTACTAAAAACTTAACAAAAACAAAATTGAAAGATAGATTTAAAAATCTCTTTTATATGTTTGGTTGAGAATTGGAAAGCTACTCCATCTGTTTTAATTTAAATGACATATTTTTTTTATTAGTTCGTTTAAAAAAAAATGACTCATTTCTATATTTAGAAACAATTTAACTTTAAACTTCTTTATTTTACTCTTACTCTTGATGATAAACTTTTATAGCTACAAAAGTGTCATAACCACATAAAACTTTTGTCCTTTAAACTTTTAGGACCAAATATTTCAAAAGTTTTTTTTTTTTTTTCCATTAAACTATGTGTCAAGACAAACTACATCAGCTAAATTGAAACGGAAAGAATATTTGCTTGCTATGAAATCTCTTGACCTAACTCATCTCCATTCTTTCGTGATGTTTTGATGAGTTAATAACTACTATCCACTGGGTATTCCATCTGCTGAAACTATCACTTTTGATGTTAATTGACTTTGAATCAAATAGCAATTTGAAGAATATGCTTAAACATGAAGGAAGTACGACTTAGGGAAAAAAAAGTCGAGTAACATGTTCAGGTGATCATTTCGACTTACCTATTTCGAGGAGTAGGGCATTAGCAAAATTCTAGACCATTATATTATTTTAAATTACATACTTACAAAACAGATAAAGTATGTGACTTGTCTTTTTATTATGTGTCTCGCTAGTATCAGATGAATATGTGTTATACACCTATTATTCATATCGGACAATGAATAACTATCACCGTTGATAAAAACTTAAAGATCGAAACATTTGTTTGTACATATAATAGACCTTTAGTACTCAATCATAGTTAAGTAATATACGCCTTATTAATCACTTAACTATAATGAATTTATATAGTATAAATTCACGATGCGCGTAAGTATCTACTTGTAATCAACTACCCCATAGTTATGGCTAGACAATATAAGGAGCGGCAACACAACAATAACTGAATAATAATTCAGTATAATTTCACAAAGGAAAGTTTGGAGAGAGTAGAGTGTACGAGACCTTACTCTTATACTGTAAAGGTAAAAATGTTGTTTTCGATAGACTCTCGGTTTAAGAAAAAATAAAAAAACATAAATAACAAGCAGTAACAACAACAAAATAAGATGATAAAATAATTGAAAGAGTCGCAATATGATAACTTGGGGTGTACATGGATCGGATTGATTCGGTTTTTATCAAAACCAAACCAAACCAACTATATCGGTTTGGATTGGTTCGGTTTTATCGGATTTTCGAGTTTTTTTGTTACTTAAATATTATTTCAATCTTACTTTGTTAAATATTTGATAAGTAAATATATATTTAGTAAAAATAAAAAAAACTGACAAACATATTATCGATTAAAATATTCTTATGGGAGAATTCTATTAGTAACACATAATAGTTATTTTTTTAGTCGTCTGACAATAATTTTTCGTTGATGTACACTTTCAAGTTAATCGAATTTAGTAATTAAACATAAAAATCAATATGATACATAAATATTAATAATCACTTCACATTCGAAAACGATATAAGAATTTAATAGATCTTAACATATGATATGAATATAGAAGAACAAAGAAATAGACGCATTTCTGTAACACTTGATAAGAAAGTGATCATACAACCCATTATTTAAGGTCAATAAATATGGAGCACTTCATATTCTATTAAAATTTATATCCCGCAAGAGAATTCCAAATATTTCTAGACATTTTTTAAATAAAATTCTATATAAAATCTTAAAAGTATATATAAAAATTATATATTTATATGTCGGATTGGTTCGAGTTTTTTTACTCAATACCAAACCAAATCAAACCAAACCAAGTCGGGTTTTTTAATCAATTTGGTTTGACTTTTCAGTTTGGTGCATTTTTTCGGTTCGGTTTGTACACCCCTAATGATAACTGTATGTGTCAAAATTTATCTCTAGAATACTTAAGTCAGGATGGCATTAGTGAAACATTCCCAGGTCGCCACGTGTCAGAGTGGTTTAAGGAAACAATGAAGGTCGTGGTCGAAGAGTCAGCAAGGACTGAGGTCGAGGAGTCATCAAGGATCGAGGCCGAGGTCGAATACCCTTGACATAGTTATAATGGTTAGTTTCAAGATAGGACACTAAAGAGAATATTCTAGTGAATATTCTCTGTACTTGTACTATTAGGGTTTCTAGGAACATGTTCCCTATAAATAGAAAGAGACACAATGATATGAGGCATGAGATATTCACTTGTAAAATACACTTTGACTTTATTTAGAGAATCTGATCTTATTACAGGCATACAAAAACTACCTTTTTACTAAGATTCTTATCCACATTTTTTACTGGATCCGAGAATAGCTCAAATATTCAAAGGTTGATCTACCATTCATCATTATCAGAAAGAACATCCATCGATTTCATCCTTTCTCGGATACCCATACATTTTATTTACATAAATATCATTTATTGTTATTCATCATTATTTAATGCTATATTTCTTTTTTTTTTAGGTCCTTGAATATTGTCATTATTATTGTGCTCCATCATAACCTTCGAAATAGATATACGTGTCATTTATCACCATAACGAAAATTTCGTCTTTAGAATATTATTATTAATTCATATTAACCCTTATTTGCATAAATTTAATTAGTTGAACTAAAATTTACATTTTTGGTCAAACAATAACAACAATGGAAAGAAGTGAAAAATTTACAATGCACGGGTCAAACAGCTTATCATTACACTGAACATTCTAATTTTTACATTTAATGTGTGTATTTTTCATTTCAAACAATTAATTTCTCAAAATATATTGCCAACTTCAGCTTAAGAAATGTCAAAATATATAAATTTTGTAAAAATTCTGTATTTGTGTTGCTTTTGGACTGAATTTGAAAAATAAAATTTGGTTTTTAATCTAGGCGTGTTGTTCGAAAGAAAAAGAATAATCTAAGGCGTGTTGATTTTGATTTTTGAAGTGGGACATCATTACATTTAAATGGAAAAAGATGGTACAACATGATGAGCTGTGGTTACTGATTGATGAAGCAATTGTTGGTACACGTGTCATGTATTCATGGACAGATTCTTTTTCCATTTTGTATTTTTAATAATTTCTAAAATATATACAAATGTATTCGCCGTTTTGGTCTTTCTTTTTCGTCTTCTACTATGATGGAGTTAATTTCGGCTTTATTTGCGGCGCCTTTCTTTTCTTTTTATTTATTTTCCATCAAATATATATTGACAAAATATCTGTCTCTAGAAAAAATTAAAAGTCATGGCTAGCTATTTTTTTTGATTTCCCATCCGGTATTCGGTACTTATATTGGAGCCCGATTAAATCCGAATTCGCGTCGGAAAGTCCCACATTAGGGTTAAAGCGTTCCATAACAAATGCGACTACATATCTAAGGACTCGAACCCAAGACTTCTGGTTAAGGATGAATGATTACTTATCACTCCACCACAACCCTCGTTGGTATATCAAGTTGTATTTGCATTTAAAAGCAAGTAGTGTGAAGTCTTATAATCCGTTCAAGAAATTGATTCTAATTTAGTGCTGACTTTTTTCCTTTTCGCATGACTTGTCATTATTATTATTACTATGAAGATAATTTATTTTCGGGAAAAAGGCCAAATATATTCTTTTACTTTCGGATATTGTCTACATTTAATCTCTGTCATACTATCCGGTCAAATTTACCCTTACCGTTATACTATCCGGCCAAATTAACCCCTACCATCAGTAAACTTTTAAAAATTACCCCTTAATCTCAATTTCCTTTTATTTAAATCACTTGTTGTTCTTCTTGCTCCGCTATTTTTAAAAATTATTATTGATACAAATTATTCGTGGATATTTTTAATTACCACTGCACTCAATTCTCTTCTTGTGATAATGAGTTTGGAATTGATTTAGCATTTTATTTATTTTTCAACCATATACCCACCATAGAATTCAGATGGTCTATTTATTGTGTATTATATTCAGATGCTCATCATATATGTACACGTATATTTGAATATATTTTGTTATTGCCTGGTTAATATAGAGTTCAATCGACTAACATAAGAGTACACAATGTGTAGGCATTTGATTAAAGCAAAGTTGAATTCAACAAATATAAAGTCTCCAAGAAACTTCAACTTCTATCACTAATACTTGCAAAGTTTGCATATCTTTGGTGCAACAAATTCATTAAAGTTGAGGAATTGTAAATACTTTTGGAATTTAGACAAGCTACCTAATTTAGATTCTTCAATTTACTATACTTTGTTTACTGACCATTGTATTATTTTAATATTTATTTCTCTTTTTTCAATTAAAAAAGCAGGAAAATGCCAATTATTTCGAAAATAGTGGATCAAGAAGAAGAAGAAGTGACTTAATTAAAATAATTTGAAAAATTCTGGATCACCTGACGGACTGAGGGATAATTTTTAAAAGTTTATTGATGGTAAGGGTAAATTTGACCGGATAGTATAATGTATAAGTAAATTTGGCCGAATAGTATAACGGAGGATAGACGTAAACAATATTTAAAAGTAGATGGATAAATTTGGACCTTTTCCCTTTTTAAATTTTTCTTCAATTTCTTCTCGTCCTATCTCAAAACTGCTAAGGATGACAATCTATATTCAACCCGAAAATATTCAGAATAAACTTACTTCCAGTGGCACGATACTTTGAGAAGAATGATAGGTGCTAAAATGGTAAGATGATTTTTAATATTCATTCATGATAATGTATAAGGTGTAGCTTTCATTAAAAAAATCCGCAAATACCATATAAGATGCTTCTAGTTTAGCTATATTTGAGTACGATCTCATAGTATATATGATAACATTAGCACTACTTCCAAATATTTGCGTAGCAAATAACTTTTATGTAGAAAGAAAAGAGATGGTGGGTGGTGATAGACAACAATAACAATAAACCTAGTATAATCCCGTAAGTATTGTTATTCTTATTTTGAGAAGTTAAATAGATTGTTTCTAGTAGATCCCATCTCAAAGAAATATATATATATATATATATATATATATATATATATATAAAAGAAATAGTAGCAAAATAAGAAAATTGAAGTGAAAGATGTTGGAACCAAATACTTAAAGATGAAACCCTTATCTTTTACCCAAGACCTATCATGTCAAATCATCAAGAACAAATATTAGATACGGAAGCGTACCTGAATCCATTGGAACCGGTGAAACTTGTCCTCTTTGCGGTTAGTGGTCTTCCAAATTTAAACATGGGTGGCTTTTAACTTTTCCAACGACTGGATTATTAGAAAAGAAAACTTTACGTCTGATTTGGGGACCATAACCCATTTATAATTGTACATGTTTATATAATTCTGATTTAGCATATCATTAAATTAGAAGTTACATAAGACCCCATACTTTTGGAGGTGTCTTATACACCTATTTAACTTTAAACTTTAGCAGATCACTTTTAATTTGGGTCAACCTTTTAACGATAGCAACCAACATACAATTATTCTTAATATAAAATATATGTGAAAGTCCATAAGCTCTAACAATCTCCCACTTCGACAACACACACATACACACACACACACACACACACACACACATATATATATATATTATATAACTTTATAATTTCATGTCACCTTATGAGCTCAAACATATTTGCTACCATAAACTAAACTACTTTCGAACGATCTCGTCCATCAATTAATCATGCCAGTATTGGACCAAGGCAGTTTTTGTTACATTTATCGTAACTAAACCTTCCTTGATCACGAATATTAATATAATCAAATGACATAGATCAAGTATGGATGTGTAGCATGAAAATTACATGCAATGTGATCCAACTATGTATATTTCCAACTAGTCCAACTGAAAAACAAGTAAGAGTGAAAAATACACTGAATACTTTATTTTTGCAGAAATAACCTCAATATCCTTAAACCGAAACCATAACTTGAAACCTTAAACTGAAACTAAATTGTGACTATAAAGAACATTTAAGAGGTTATAAACTACCACTGAAACTGAATATCCTTCAATGACATGACACCCATATGAGCAATATGCTCATGAAAACCTTGGGAGGTAGTCCCTTAGTAAGTGGATCCACAACTATGGAGTTTGTACCAATATGTTCTATAGACAACTAATCACTCTGAACTCTTTCTTTAGCAACTAGGAACTTTATGTCAATGTGCTTTGACTTTACCGAATTTCTGTTGTGTATTGGAATACAAGACTACTAGCTTATTGTCAAAAAATAACTTAAGTGTCCTTTCAACTTTATCCATAGACTCGCAGCCAGTGACAAAATTCTGCAATCATATTCGATAATCAGATGATACATAGTGTGTTGTAAATTAACTGATATGGTGAAAAGAGTTGTGTGTGTTCGTTTAACACTCTTCCTTATATAACTAATCAACCAAGTATGTCATATTATATCAGTATCTAGTGAAGTCGATATCTGAATATCTGATTATCTTTAACTTTTTCGACTTCCTTTTTGTGAGTATAAAATATTTGTTCTCTGTAATTACCTTTTGAACCTTTAAGCTGCTTTCAAAAGATAAGTTTATAAATTATTTAAATATCTGCCCAACATTCCTAAATTAAATGAAATATTCAGATGTATACAAAGTTGATCATATATCAGACAATAAAAAAAATATTCTTACTTCCACTAAACTTGTGGTATACAAAATGATTAACAAGATTTATCTCGAAATCAAATAAGACAATAACTTGATGAAATTAGTAATACTATTAATGAGATACTTTCTTAAGTCCATAGATGATTTTCTTTATTGAAATTTATTCTTAAGGTTGTAGAGTTTGTTGGGAATACTTCTTGAAGGACGGGTAAAATGATATTGTCTTTGATCCGAATTTGCTTCTTGAATAATGTCAGGTATAGAAAGTTGTTCCTGAGCTAACAATAATAATTAGATGAATATCAATATGTTCCTCTTCAAAGACAAAGTCCTTAACTCTCCCCCCTCCCCTCCCCCGCAAACTCAACATCCTCAAAGTACTCACATTGTTGGAAAATATAGCCTTAGTAGTGGGATAAAAGTTTGAAAAATTAAGGGAATAAAAAATATTATTGGACAGAAGTCTCTTAATTCTCCATTAGATATGACCTAATCTCTCGTTCCATAAAGAAGCTGACTACTGGATGGTTAATTTACCTTTATTACCAGTTATGTTAATATGCAAGGTTCATTGAACGAAGAAATTATATCAATTAAGTATAGATTATTGTAACCTGATAAAGAACCGGGACCAACCAATTTTGAATTACGAAAGAGACTAATTTTTTTCATTTTCAATAAATAAAAATAACCAAACTTCTCTAATACAGAAATAGAAATCAAATTCCATCAAAAAATAGTGCAACATAGGTCTCGTTCAAATTCAAATAAAATTGGTTCTTAACAATAATCTAAAAGTTCCAATTTCTTCGACTTCCATCGACTTGCCGTCACTATCGTAGATATATATTTCACCATTATTAGGCTTTCGATAGTTCAGGCAACCCTGCATAGGCACAGTGATGTGAATTATTATACTGAAATCTGTCCACCATCTGTGTCTTGGTACCGAAGTCAAATTAACCTTGGAACAAATAAAATTAAGAGGTATAACTCTCTTTGCACGATATGAGTGATAGTTGGTATAATCCTTTTTGTTATGGCTTGCAGCTTTACCAAAAAAACAACCATCTGTAGTTGGTTCGTGATATTATTTCTTTTGTGTTGCTGTATCCGCAACTTCCTTATTCTTTATCTTCTTGTGCTTCCTTTTGTTCTTAGGCATAGCGGCTAAGTGAACACTTTCTATCTTTTTCACCTTCAGTCTATCTTCTTCCTGAACACAGTGTGAGATGATCTCATTTAGAAACCAAGTCTCTTTCTGACAAGTATAGCTCATCTTAAACTGGCTAAACTGTGGTGGAAGGGATATCAAAATCAAATGCACTAGCAAGTCCCCAGAAAGGTCCAACTTAAGTGCTTTCAACTTAGAAGCAAGATGAAATATTTGTATGATGTACTCTCTGATATTACCTTTACCTTGATACCTCATTGATATCAGACTTTTCAAAAGTGTATGAATCTCAGCCTTTTCACTCTTGACAAATACATTTTCAATTTCAGCCATAAATCTTTTAGCCGTCTTAACCTTGTTAGACATAGTGCCCCTGAATATTTTTGGAATAGCTTTCTTCATGATCATCATACACATGCGATTTAATCTCTCCCACCTTTCCATCTTTCTATTTTCATTCGAGGTACTCTTATATGTAAGAGGTGGTGGAGAATCAACCTTTAACGCAAGGTCGAGATCCATGACTCCAAGAACTATGTTAAGATTCTTTTTCCATGACTTGAAGTTAGTGCCATTCAACATTGGAATTGAATTGATGTAGGCAGTAATATTTGCAGGAGTAATTTCAACTGAATCACAGAACAACAAACAACGAAATAAGCTCACATAAAACTTAAAGCCAAAATAAAAATAAATTTGAATAAAGATAAAACCCATCTCAAGGTACCAGTCACTCCATTAATATTTCATCTTTAAACAGAATATTAACTTGTAAGTGGTATCTTGGTATAGTAATCAAATACTGACAATAAAGAACATGTCGTGTAATGACCCGATCAGTCATTTTGAGCTCTAGCATGTCGCTCAGTGGTTTGAGGCCTTGGGTAGCTTTACTTTATGTATTATGACTTGTACGGATAGTCAGAATTGAATTTTGGAAAGTTCGGAGTTGATTCAGATGGAAATATTCTAATTTTGTAAGCTTTAAATTGGAAGAATTGAATGAGGTTTGATTTTTGAGTAAACGACCTCAAAATCGGGATTTGAAGGTTTCAATAGGTTCGTATGATGATTTCAGACTTGAGCGTATGTTCGGGTTGAGTATCGGGTCACCTAGGAGTATTTCAGTGCTTATTATGAAAAGTTGGCATTTTGAAGGTTTTAGAATTTCATAAGTTTTGTTTGAGGTGAACTTTGGTGATATCGATGTCCGTTTGGAGTTCCTAGCCTTGGAATAGGTTCTTATCGTGATTTGTGACTTGTGCGTAAAGTTTGGCGTCATTCCGGAATGTTTTGATATGATTCAGACGCGTTCGTCGAAGTTTGGAAGTTTGAAAGTTGAAAGAAATATTTTTATCGTCGATTCATGATTTTTATGTTATTTGTGACGTTTCGAGCCTTTGGATAAGTTTGTATAAGGTATTGGGACTTGTTGGCATGTTCGGACCGAGGGGCTCGGGTGAGTTTCGGACCTTTTCTAGGCCATTTTTAATTGCTGGTTTTTGGTTACAGTAGTGTGCATCGTGATTGCGGACATTGGATCGCATTCGTGAAGAGCAAAATGGGAGAAAGGGGTCTGTGAATCGCGTTCGCGGAGACAGATTCGCGTTCGCGAAAAAGAAATTTCTGCTGCACATGGCTGACTTTGGAAGCTCATATCTTGTAATCTATAAAGAATTTGGAGATGATCCAAAATGAAAGTTGTATCTAGTTTTCAGAAATTCAAACTATTCGTCATTTAGAGTTTTGTCCAAAAAGTTATAACCATTATACTAGAGGCTGTCTGGCAGAGTTGGGCAGCTTGTTCTTCGCGATCGTGATTGGTTTTCTGCGATCGCGAAGGTAATTTTGAGCTGAGAAAAGTTGTGCTTCGTGATCGCGAAGTATTTTCCTCGATCGCGAAGGGTAAATACCTGGGCAGAAGCTATATTTCGGAGGTTTCAGCCATTTTATCATATTTGGAGCTATGAGCTCGGATTGAAGCGATTTTTGAAGTGATTTTCGCCATATGAATTGGGGTAAGTGTTATCTACTCGGTTTTGATTATATTTAATGAATCTATCCTTGTTTTTGGCATTTGGTTGATGATTTAAAAAGAGAAATTGGGATTTTTTGTCTAAAATTTCATAGAGTGAATTTTTGAGTTTTGAACGTCGATTCGGAGTCGGATTTGAGTGAAACTAGTATGGTTGGATTCGAAATTGAATGGATTATCAGATATTTTGAGTTTTGTCAGGTTTCGGGCATGTGGGCCAGGGGTTTGACTTTATTAACTTTTTATGCGGAGTTATAAATTATTATAAATTGATTTATTGCGAGTATTAGAGTATATTATTATTGGTTTGCACATTGTTTGACTAGTTTTGGAGCGACGTGCATTAGTTTGAGGTGTTAGAGTGGCGTTGGAGTCGGTTATGAAACTTCAGAGTGAGGTAAGTCTCCTGTCTAGCCCTGTGAGGGGGAATTTACCCCGTAAGTGTTATATTCTTATATGCTACATGTTGTGGGAGCTACGCATGTATGACGTGACGAGTGTCCGTGCGTATTCTAGAATTTCTGATTATATCCGGGTAGATTTAGGTTCACGCCATGCTATAACTTTACTATTTGAGTCATCTTTGCTCATTTAATTTCTTTATTTCGCGTTACGACTTGAGACTAGACTTGCATAGGGTGATAGACTTGCTATTGTAGAGATGTGACGGGCTACATGATAATCCGCAAAATAATTTGTGCTTCCCTTATGAATTTCTCTCGCGTTGTGCGTTTTCATCGTAAAGCTTTCCTTAAAGTTCATAATTCACACGTTTATTCGTGAGTGGGGTCAAGGACCCGTTAAAACTTCTTACTCTAATGGGATCGGGCCGATCACCTCGGCAAGATTATGTACCACACTCTTATGGGAGCAAGTTGTTCGCCTCGGCAGTATAATAGATGCATCTATGGTTTGTGCCCTTTGACCCTTGGCGGTGTATACATTATTATGGGATCGGGCCATACGCCTCGACATTTCTATAAAATACTCTTATGAGATCGGGTCGTTCGCCTCGGCACCGTTGTTCTTAATATTTGGCAAGAAACCAGCGTATCCATGCATTTTTCTGATTTGAGTTGTGACAACCTATCTGGTGAGGTCCATTTCATATATACTCTGGTTGAGGAGGTAACTGATAATTGAGAGCTTGAATTTACTGTTCAGAGGAGGATCTTACCACGTACCTATATTTGTTTATACTATTTATTACCCTGTCATATATTTATTTACTTACTACTGTATTTGAGTTATTAGACCACTAGTAACTAGTAAGTGTCGATGTCGACCCCTCGTCACTACTTCTCCAGGGTTAGGTTAGATACTTACTGGGTATGCATTGATTTACGTACTTATGCTACACTTGTTGCACTTATTGTGCAGGTATATATATATATATATATATGTATATATATATATATATATATGTATATATATATATGTATGTATGTATGTTTGGTGGTCATTTGGGCGCAAATGCGCGTCTGTTGCGGGGACTTTACGGTGAGTTTTATTCCATGTTACGATCCGCAGCATACAGAGTCTCCATCAGAGTTATTTATATTCTCTTATCTAACTTGTATTCCAGACAAATATTGTATTATTATTGTACTCCTTAGTAGATGCTCATGCACTTGCGATACCGGGTTTTGGGAGTTCCTACTGGATGTTCATTATTGTAGTTCATGTAATTATTATCATTTCATCTTGTAATTTATATTTTATACAAAAACTGGAAAATAAAATCACGGGTTTTCCACGAGTACTAGATTTTACTCTACTTCTTTAATGGGATTCATGATTTAGAAAATAATAAAATGAGTAATTAAGTTGATTAATCATTGTTGGCTTACATGACGGTGGCGTTAGGCGCCATCACGACCTATAGTGGATTTTGGGTCGTGACATATATGCTCGAGAGTTTGTAGTTTTCACATATCTAATCACAAAAGTCCAACATTTTATTCAGAGCATTAAAAACTTAGATGTGTTCTTCTGCTTTGAGTGACAGATACTTCCAGTATAATATGGTTGAAGTTTGTGAGTTTTACATATCAATTCAGAAAGGTCCAGCATATTATACTGATGTTTTGTTCTGCACCATTTTATGCAGTATTTTTTCTGGTTTTAAATCAAAGATACCTCCAGTACTATATACTAGAGAGTTTGTAGTTTTCACATATCTAATCACAAAAGTCCAGCATTTTATTCAGGACATTAGGGGAACCTTAAAAACTTAGATGTGTTCTTCTGGTTTGAATCACAGATACTTCCAGTATAATATGCTGGAAGTTTATAAGTTTCACATATTAATTCAGAAAGATCCAGCATATTATAATGGTGTTTTGTTCTACACCATTTTATGCAGCATTTTTTCTAGTTTGAATCAAAGATATCTCCAATACTATATGCTGGAGAGTCTATAGTTTTGACATATCTAACGACAAATTTCCAGCTTTTTATTCATGATAATAGGTGAACCTTAAACATTTAGATATATTCTTGGCGTTTGAATCATAGATACTCTCCGTATAATATTCTAGAAGTTTGTAAGTTTTATGTATCAATTCAGAAAGGTCCAGCATATTATACTGAATATTTTATTCTGCAATTAATTTATTTTGTAATGACCTGACCAGTCGTTTTGAGCTCTAGCACATCGTTCAGCGGTTTGAGCCCTTGTATAGCTTCATTTCAGGTATTATGACTTCTATGTGTGGTCGGAATTGAATTTCAAAAAGTTCGGAGTTGAATTGGAAAGAAAATTCTAAATTCGGAAGCTTTAAGTTGGAAAAGTTGACCAAGGTTTGACTTCTGAGTAAACGACCTCAGAATTGGAAATTGAAGGTTCCAATAGGTTCATATGATGATTTCGAACTTGGGTGTCTATTCGGGTTGAGTATCGGGTGGTCCGGGAGCATTTCGGCGCTTATTGTTGAAAGTTAGCATTTTAAAGGTTTTAGAATTTTCTAAGTTTGGTTTGAGGTGGACTTTGGTGTTAGAATAGGTTCATATCGTGATTTGTGACTTGCACGCAAAATTTGGCATCATTTTGGGATGTTTAAGTGTAATTCGGACGCGTTCGGCGAAGTTTGAATGTTTGAAAGTTTAAAGAAAGATTTCAATCGCCGATTCGTAGTTTTGATATTGTTTGGCATGATTTGAGGCTTTGACTAACTTCGTATCGTATTTTGGGACGTGTTGGTATATTTGGTTAAGTCCCCGAGTAGCTTGGGTGAGTTTCGGACGGGGTCCTGATCGATTTGAGCTTTGTTGAAGTTGCTGGAATTTTTGTTTTGCTGGTGCAACCGCTTTTGCGAAGCCTTGGTCGTAGAAGCGAGATGAAGCTCGCAGAAGAGACTTGGGCGAGCTGGGCATGTGGTCGCAGAAATGAAGAGGAGCATCACAGCTCCGTATGCGCAGAAATGATGCCACAACCGCATGTGCAGGGAAATGCGGATATGCGCGAGGCAGTGTCGCATCTGCGATTGCGCAGGAGCGGAAGAATTTCCACAGGTGCGATGGGCTGCTAGCAGTGGACTTCCGCAGGAGCAAGATTTTTCTCGCAGAAGCGAGCTCGCAGACGTGCAAATTCATCGCAGGTGCGATGATCGCTGGGCATAGGGCCTTGTTAAGTACGTGGGTTTGATTCATTTTCATTTCATTTCTTCCATGGGAGCCAGCCTTGGAGCGGTTATGGAGTGCCATTTCATCATCTATCATGAAGTAAGTAATTTTTACAAGTTGTGAGTTAAATATACTGTCACGACCCAAATTTCCCTCCGTTTGGTATCGTGATGGCACCTAGTCTTAGGGACTAGGTAAGCCTAACATTAATTGAAACAACACTGTTTGAATAACATCTAACAAGTTAAATAGAAATCTCTTACAATTCCCAAAACCGGTAGTACAAGTCATAAGCTCCACAGAGTGTTCGCTAGAAAACTTCTAGATACAACTGTCCAGAAATAAGAATAAACAGTGCAAAACGAAAACTTGAAGGTGACTCTGAAGCCTGCGAATGCAGTAGAAGAGTAGCATGAGCACACCACAGCGGTGCCCAGTAAGTATCAAGACTAGCCTCGGTGGAGTAGTGACGAGGAACAATCAAGACACCCACTGGTCTAATAAACTGAACATATATAAGTACATGAATAACAGAAGTATGATGTCTACATAAAGACTATGCCATATGGCTTACCATACAGTAATGGCATTAAAGCAAGAAAACAACAAGTATCAGCGGAATATCATGAAAATGATGCAGACAAAGTGAATGGAACACAACCTAAATACGAAATCACGAATATAGCAAGGACAAGTAATAACTCAGTAACTACAACCGCTTTTACATAAGGTTTTAGCCAACAACTCCACGAGGTACCAAACCTCGAACGAATTAACAACTCACGGGGCTCAATACCTGAGGCCTAACACTTGGCATCATGTGACCTCATAACACCTCATAACAGCACTGACGACTCACGTGCCAATAGAGTCATTCTCACATAGAAGGCAAGTAAACGAGGGTGAGCATCTATGCTCAACAATATCAAGAACACCTCTTATCCGATAAGAGTGCTTAACTCTGTGTATGCTTGTGCAAATGTCCTAACATAGTTCATACCAGCAAATAAGCATAAGGAAGAAGAAGAATGGACAACACGTAGAATATTTTCCCACAGCTTTCACAAGATAAAGCTCACACATGTACGTATACCACTACGCAAATATCAACAACAAGAATGCCCCCAGGCCATAAATCATCACAAATCAATCCCTGATACAGCCCACCTTGTCTCGCCACGTGTGCGCAATAGTAACATAAATGCCCACCTAGTCTCGCCACACGTACATAATAATGTTCCCACCTTGTCTCGCCACATGCGCAACCCATATATATAAATACATATCTCGCCTTGTCATGCCGCATGTGCAAATATCAATGGTAACAATAGCATGGAAGAAACCTCGTGCAACCCCATAATAACAACCGCACGGCAGAAACCTTGTGCATCACAATAATAACAACTGCACGGTAGAAACCTCGTGCATCACCACAACAAGTACAACAACAACAATGACAATAACACAAAGTACGACAAGTAAACCAACTCAAGAACTTTAATTTACAAAGAAACGGTAGAACCAATTCACAAGGAATAACCACAGTAAAGAATGCTAGGTATAAAGAGAACAACTCAACAAAGGGAGAACTAAAGTGTAGCAACGATCCCACAATATACACTTCAACAACAAGGAAGCTAACACAAAAAAATAATGCCAAATAAAACAAGTCGACTAAGATATAGGATATCTAAACTTCTTTTAAGGTTGAGAAAATTACGAAGGATATTCAACAATTTAATTAAGGATAAGCAGCGGAAAAATAATCATAACCTCAATTAAGACTGAACAATTATAGGATAAAATAATATTAATTTCAATTAAAGATAAGCAGTTATGAAAAGATAGCATGGCTATAAAAGAGATAACAGTTTCAATTAAGGCACATATGAATCAAGTAACAATAATAGTGGATCATGAAGCAATTGATTCTAATTAAGCAGGTAGATATAAATCTAGTAATTAAGATATATAATCATAACAAGAACAACTACATATTCAATGAATACAAGGACCTAAGAACCCTAAAAGGATAACTTTCCACAAATAAGTCCGTGCACACACTCTTCACCTCGTGCACACGGGCTACAATCAACATAGAAGACTCAAATCCTAAGGGAGAAATCCCCCCCTACAAAGTTAGGCAAGATACTTACCTCGAACCAAGCTCAAACAGTCCGTAAGAATGCCCTTTCCTCAATTATCCGACTCTGAATGGTCCAAATCTAACCAAACACAATTGCATATCATGAATACAATGATAATAGACTCATCTAATTAATAAAATAATATTTTAACAAAAATTCCGTAATTTGCCCTAAAAAGTCGACCCGGACCCACGTCTCGGAATCGGGTAAAAATCACAAAGTATGAATACTCATTCACTCATGAGTCCAACCATATAAGAATTACTCAAATCCGACCACCAATCCCCTTTCAAAACTCAAAATCTTTATTGAAGAAGTTCTTTCAATTTTTTCCAATTTCAACCCCAGAAATCCGAAACTAAATGGAGAAAACAACTATAGATTATCGCAATAAAACCAAATTCGAGTAAGAAATATTTACCCACAAGATTCCTCTGAAAATCCTTCAAAGAATCGCCTTCTCCCGATCTTAAAATCAAAAATGGAGTGAAAATGAAATAACCCTCGATTCCAACCCCTTTCTGCCCAGTGATCCTCGCACCTGCGACCATTTCTCGCACATGCGCCTACCGCACCTGCGGTCTAACCAGTCACACCTGCGGAAGTCACTAACTCCCACCGTCTTCGCACCTGCGAGCCTTCTCCGCATCTGCGGTCATCGCAGATGCGGAACTTCCTCGCACCTGCGACCCCAGGCCAACTCTCAATTCTCGCATATGCGCTTCCATCTCTGCACGTGCGAGTCCGCTGATGTGCACAAATTCTCCGCACCTGCGGAGACTGCCAAGTTCAGCTCTCCCCGCACCTACGCCTCATTCTTCGTACCTGCGACCATCGCACCTGCGCCCAAGGTCCGCATGTGCGATTACACTAGAATTTAGACCTCCCCAAAACCATGGAAATCATCCGCAACTCGTCCGAAAAACACCCAGGGCCCTCGAGACCCCGTCCAAACATACCAACAAGTTCTATACCCTAACACGACGCGCTCGAGGTCTCAAATCACATCAAACAATGTCAAAACTACGAATCGCACCATGAATCGAACTTATAAATTTTCAAATCTTTCAACTCCTAAAACCTGCGCCGAAACCTATCAAATCAACCCGGAATGACGTCAAATTTTGTAGGCAAGTCCCAAATAACATTCAGAGTTGTTCCAACTCTCGGAATCGCATTCCGACCCCGATATCAAAAAGTCCACTTTCGGTCCAAATCTCCAAAAATTCGACTTTCGCCATTTCAAGCCTAAATCAGCTACAGACCTCGGATTTACAATCCGGACATGCTCCTAAGTCCAAAATCACCCAACGGAGTTAATGGAACCGACGGAACTCCATTCCGGAGTCGTCTTCACATAGTTCCGACTATGGTCAAAATTCCAAGACTTAAACTTTCGTTTTAGGGACTAAGTGTCCCAAATCACTCTGAAATATCCGGTAACCAAAATTCAACCACGCACGCAAGTCAATACACATAATATGAAGCTGTTCAGGGCCTTATGCCGCCGAACGAGACTTAAATTCTCAAAATGACCGGCCAGGTCGTTACATATACGAATATGGGCTTGTAAATACATGGAAAATTATGGGAATTTTGGGATTTTAAGAGAAAACCTAGAAATTGGTATTTTTAGATTTTGACCACAATTTGGAAATGGAATTAGAAATTAATTATATATTTGAGTTCATTGCTTTATGGATAATGATTTTCTTCAAATATTTTTGAAATCCGGGCACGTGGGCCCGAGGGTTGACTTGATTGACTTTTTGAGCTGTGTTGGAAATTATTATAAATTAATTAATTATGATGTTAGAGTATATTTTTATTGGTTTTCATGATTGTTTGGCTAGTTTCGAATCGATGGGCATTGGTTTGAGGTGCTAGAGAGGTGTTGGAGTTGGTTATGGAACTTCAGAGCGAGGTAAGTCTCCTGTCTAACCCTGTGAGGGGGGAATTTACCCTATAGGTGTTATATTCTTATGTGCTACATGTTGTGGAAGCTACGCACGTATGAGGTGACGGGTGTCCGTGCGTATGCTAGAATTCCTGCTTATGTCCGGGTAGGCTTAGGTTCTCGCCATGCTATAATTGTACTATTTGAGTTATCTTTGCTCATTTAATTCCTTTATTTCGCGTTGCAACTTCAGACTAGAATTTCCTAGGGTGATAGACTCGCTATTGTAGAGAGGTGACGAGCTACTTGATAATCCTCGGAATAATTTGTGTTTTACCTTACGAAATTCTCGCGCGTTTTGCGTTTTCATTGAAAAGCTTCTTTACATTTCATAACTCACACGTATCTTCGTGAGTGGGGTCAAAGACCGTTAAAGCTTCATATTCTCATGGGAGCGGGCCATTTGCCTTGGCAGTATAATAGATGATTCTATGGTTCGTGTCGTTCGACCCTCGACAGTGCACATATTATTATGGGATCGGGTCGTACGCCTCGGTATTTCTATA
The DNA here is from genome assembly GCF_000390325.3 of Nicotiana tomentosiformis. Lineage (NCBI taxonomy): Eukaryota > Viridiplantae > Streptophyta > Magnoliopsida > Solanales > Solanaceae > Nicotiana > Nicotiana tomentosiformis. The sequence continues at coordinate 34,906,294 of NC_090820.1, read as the reverse complement.
ACTACTCTTATGGGATCAGGCTGTTCACCTCGGCAGCGTCGTGCGTAATATTTGGTAAGAAGCCATCGTATTTGTGAGTTTTCCTGATTTGAGTTGTGACAGTCTATCTGGTGGGGGCCATTTTCCATATAAACTCTGGTTGAGGAGGTGACCGATAATTGAGGGCTTGCGTGTACTGTTTAGAGGAGGATCGTACCACGTGCTTAGATTTGTCTACACTATTTTTACCATGCCTCACACTTGCTTACTTTCTGTTGTACTTGAATTATTGGACCACTAGTAAGTGTTGACGTCGACCCCTCGTCACTACTTCTCCGGGGTTAGGCTAGATACTTACTGGATATGCGTTGATTTACGTACTCATGCTACATTTGCTGCACATTTTGTGCAAGTATATATATATATATATATATATATATATATATATATATATATATATATATATATATATATATATATATATATATATATATATATATATGTGGTCTTTTGGGCGTAGAGGCGCGACTATTGCGGTGATTTATGGTGAGCTGCATTCCATGTTACGATCCGCAACATATAGAGTCTCTATCAGAGTTATTTACATTCTCCTGTCTAACTTGTATTCCAGACAGATGTTGTATTTTATTATATTTCTCGGTAGATGCTCATGCACTTGTGACATCGGGTTTTGGGGGTTCCTACTGGATGTTCATTATTGTAGTTCACGTAATTATTATCATTTTACCTTGTAATTTACACTTTATACGGAAATTTATAAAGAGAATTTACGGGCTCCTACGAGTAACTGATGTTTATTTTATTTATTTATTGGGATTTATGATTTCAGAATTTTTAAACTGAGTAATTAAGTCGATAATTTAATGTTGGCTTGTTTAACGACGACGTTGGGCGCCATCACGGCCTTTAGGGGATTTTGGGTCGTGATAACTTGGTATCAGAGCATTAGGTTCACTTAGGTCTCACGAGTCATAAGCAAGTCTAGTAGAGTCTTGCGAATCAGTACGGAGACATATGTACTTATCTTCGAGAGGCTATAGGACTGTTAGGAGCACTTCCCTTCTTGATTCCTCTACGTGCAGTTTGATTCCATTGGAGCTTATGCTTTCATTTCCTTCCTACTTAATCTTATGCGCCGAGGAGCGCTTGTTATCAATTAGGCATCGAGGAGTTGTAGTGGTACTGCAGGTGTGATGCAGGATATTTTTCCCTACGTATTCGGGCATGCTATTATCGTCGCTTTGTGGAAGGGTGTTCTATCATTTCAGCCCAACATATGTATTTCCCATAGTTTCGAGGATATGCACAGACTATCATGATGTTCATGCGTTGTTATCCCACAGTGTTGGTGTAATGGTAGGGTGCTTGTTTATATAGCGAGGCAGTGAATGACTCGAAAGAAGGATTTCTCATTGCATGGTCTAAAGGTTTGGCATTTAATTCCAGCGGAGGAAAGGCAATCGGACAATGGATGTTCAGGCTTTGGTTGATGGAGTAACGAGACTTGATATTTTCGAGCATGGTGGAATTCTCATTGGTGATGTGGTATCGTCGTCCTTATTTCAACGCATTAAGGTTCGTTGGTGTTATGGTCTTCCGTGGTTTTCCTTCAGGGCAGGGTGTTGTGAAATAGTGCATGAGAAGTGGTTGTTAGATATGGTGGTGTGTAGCGGTTTCAGAATCGAATCGGTGTTTCTACTGCTGATGACTCGAGAAATATGATCTTCAAAGATGCTTATAGTTGGTGGAAATTTACCCGTTCAGATGCTACGGATGGATTATGATTTGAGGTAGAATTTTGGCAGCAAAGAATGAGGAAGGACATGGCGGGATGTGTCTCGCGGTGATTGAATTGCTAGCAGGTCAAATATGAAAAGCAGAGGTCGAGAAGTTGCTTAAAGGAGATGGTTTAACCAAAGTGGGAGTGGCATAGTAGCATATGGATTTTGTGGTAGGAAAGCCACATGCTTTGAGGAAAGTTTAGAGCGATTGGGAATCATGGTAGAAAGTGACTAGGTCTACAAATTTTATTTGGAATGGTGGCTACAGTGCTAAGGAAGGTTGAATATGACGGAAAGAAGTTTGCTTGGAATGAAGAGGGGTATAAAAGCTTGATTATCATTATGGGATGCGATGTGACTTCGAGCTTGGGATATATTATCGGACTTTCAGTTGATATCAATGGGGAATGAGCAGACTTTTACTGTCGGTGGTCGAGCACGGGCTCAAGAGGGTTTACTGATTTTGTAGTAGTGGTACACAGTGCAGCGTCGTTGGAAGGTTTTGATATGGAGTTCCACATGTGGGTTATATCCTTTGGGCAGGTTAGCTGTTGCGTGATTTTGATAAAGTTTCTACAAAGAATTCTACTTACTACTCAGTAGAAGGTCAAATATGCGATTGTGGCTGATAATTCAGAATGTTCATGAAAAGTTTAATAAGGGATTTCGAGAAATTTGGCAGGTTAACGGTGCGGGATCATGGTAAATTGAGAAGGAGGAATCCTTGTGGGTTCTAGATTTATGTGATTGTAGCTTAAAGTTAAGTAGGGGAGCCCACCGTCTACGACTAGATCGTGTGGTTGTCTGCTTGTGCAATTTCTAGTTATCAGTGCATTGGTAGATTATTTATGACTAAGAAAAGAAAACACCAGGGGTAATTTGAGCAAAGAACTTGATGAATATGTGCTATATTTTGACTTATCGATTCATGTGTAGGTTTTGGGAAGACTCAGAGTTTATGCTTCTTGTGGATGCGATGTAAAAGGAAAATAATTAATCTGATTGCTTCTTTGGGGGTGTTCATATGCTAACAGAGTGAGAGAGTTTGATTATATTCGGGACCAGGTCAGAGTGGGTGACTCTCAACAATGGCTCTAATGGGTTCGAGAAGGTAAGCGCGGTGTGTATGGATTTTGGGTTCGTTATGTGACTGAAGATCGGGATTTTGCAGCAGAGTATGAAGAATACTTGGAGAAGTTTCTATGTTATCATCGGGTCTGCGGGGCAGTGTTGGAAAAATGGGAGAAACAGTTTCGGATTTGTGGAAGGTCTTTCAGAATAGAGATGCTATGGTGCGCATGAGGAGGGTATGAGATAGTTCATAGGTACTGAGACGATGTGGTCTCGTGATTCGGGTCACTCGGGATGAGTGCTGATTGAGTCTGTTTGGTTTTTGAATGAAGTTATTATTATTTCTAAAGCAGGTCAAGAGTAAATTGGAGGAAGTTAGGTCGGTTGGCAATGGTTTGAATCAGCATGATTGCGGCAATGATCAGTTCCTTCAGCGTGTTAGTTATTCAGCCTGTTTATGGTTGTACGTGCGGGCTTGACAACCACCATAATTTGATTTATTTGGGAGGTAGTTGATTCAAATGGCCTTGTTATGTGTAAATGGATCCCGGAAGAATTATGGGAGTTTAGACTACAACTTGAGGTTTGTATTTTCTGCGGTTATGGGAATTCGGTTGCGTGTTACAATTGTTCCTCTGAAATGTGTTGAGTGAAAGGGGTTCTGGATGATGAAGTGTTTATTCCAGTGGTGATTCAGGAGTTGTTATGAAATTCTTGCACTCTCGCATAACGATATGATAAGTGCAGTGAACGGTATTGGAAATTGGAAGTTGAGGATCAAGGTTGCGGTTCAGTGTTGTTAAGAATGTCGCGAGCTCGGAGGAGCGGGTGAGGATTTCAAATGTTCAGAGTATGATGGCACTGTCTTCGGGCAGCCGGAGGATGGTCTGTTTTGTGGTAGGAGTGTTGGGTATTGAAATGTGGATGCTTGGCCAGTATTATAGAATAGCATGGTCGATAGCCATTAATGTTCAGATTTTACTACCTGGTGCGGAGGGTTGTGGGAGCATATCCCATGGGAAGATCGTATAAGTGTGACGTGTTAGTCATTCGATTGTTAGAGATTTAAAACAGGTATGGAGATTTTGGTACTGTCGCCAATGGGAGAGGTTGTGACTGAGAGGCACTCTATTTATTTGGTTGTGGACTGTGGGAGTTGTTCTGGATTTGACGGCTATTCTTATGTGTCATGAATAGGGTCATTGTGGATCCTTGGAAGGTTAGTGGCCAAGTACGAGATGATCGGAATCGGCTTGAGGTCCGCTAGTAGATTTACGTCAGATCGGATGTGTTCATTCAACATAGTACTGCTTATGGAGGAGTCTTTGAGTTTTAGATGTTATTCCTGTCGTCAACTATTCTCTATTATACTATATTATGCCATGTGGGTTGTGATATGACTTGACTATTCACAGTCCTGTGTAGCTTGTCGTTATTGCACCTTAGCCGTGTTTGAGCTTTTGTAACGCATGGCGTTATCCGTCTCCCCAGGGTTGTGTTTTCGCACTTGGCGTGTTTGTGGTTGATATTCAGGTATTTCGTAGGTATAAGCATTATGGCTTGATGGGTATTTCCTTATTTATTATTATGTGTGGATCGGGTGGCATGCTGCCATAGGTATGTTGTTTGGATCGGGTTACACGCCGCAACGGTATCATGTGTGGATCAGGTTGCACGCCGCAACAGTGAGATGTTGAATATGGTTCCCTATATCTATTCTTGTGTATTTTGTTTCTCATTCTCTGAGAAGGGTTCATAGCATCTGTTTGACTATTTGTTTTTTCATTACGCAGGCTGGGTAGTTTTTTCCCAGAGTTCGTTCCTCATTATGTGTCATATTCAAGTTGTAGCTTGACAGCGCATTGATGGCGTCATATGAGATCTTGGTTAGCATTTGATGTGGATTATTGCCTGAGCAGCTTGTATTGGGTGAGACGAGGTTATTGGACCTAAAATCGGTGCGGTCGGATTTATGAAAGGTATATTAAAGGGAAAATGTCATTATTCAGTTCAGAATAAGGTGGTGGTTCTTGTCGAGCGGAGGAACTCCGTGAGTTATTGATTTAACGGGTGGTTATGAGTTTCTACACATCTCGTTTTTCATGGCAGTATTTCGAGGGTCGGAACATGGCTTACATATGTTATGAGGTGTATTGCGGGCATCAAATTCGTGAAATTGCAGCTATTGTGGTTGGAGGATGTTATTACGGGTAGACGATTTATGCGGTTCCTGGTGTGATCTCAGCATAAGTTCATGATTAGGTTTTGGTATAGTGTGTAGGGATTGATACGATGTTCGTATGTTAGAATCAGGTCTTGTTGAGAATTTCGAATGTTGGAATTTGGTTCTAAGGCTTATTGACTAAATAAAAGGGAGGATCTTCAGTCTGGCTCGAGCTAATGTGCTCACACTGGTTGTGGTGGCATGGGTAGGTGCACGAGGTGTTAAACAATGATTTTGGACAACTCCGGAATAGTTCTTGGCACATTCGAGGACGAACGTATGTTTAAGTGGGGGAGAATGTAACGACTAAATCGGTCGTTTTGAGCTCTAGCACGTCGTTCAATGGGTTTAGGCCTTGAGTAGCTTCACTTAAGGTATTATGACTTGTACGTGTGGTCGGAATTGAATTTCGGGAAGTTCGGAGTTGAATTGGAAAGAAAGTTCTAAATTCGAAAGCTTTAAGTTGGAAGAGTTGACCATGGTTTGACTTCTGAGTAAACGACCTCGGAATTGAGATTTGAAGGTTCCAATTGGTTTGTATGATGATTTCGGAATTGGCTGTATGTTCGGGTTGAGTATCGGGTGGTCCGGGAGCATTTCGACGCTTAATGTGGAAAGTTGGCATTTTGAAGGTTTTAGAACTTCCTAAGTTTGGTTTGAGGTGGACTTTATGTCATCGATGTCCGTTTGGGGTTCCGAGTCTTGGAATAGGTTCGTATCGTGATTTGTGACTTGCACGCTGACGAGCTCGAAACACCAATTTAATTATGCTCGCTAGTCTAAGATAGTATAGTATAATATCATATCGTATCCACATGGATTGGAGTTAAACAATATTTTCGTAGTTTCTAGCTTGATTGTTATCCAGGAGAATCAACAATCGAGGTTTGTGTGATTAAAACTACAATTAACTAAGAATCTAAAGCTATTGACTAATGACAATCGCAACAAATGTAAGCAAGAAAGTTATCAGTGGGAGAGAATAGGGGTTGATTGGATAGGTGCAAGATAATTGTTTGGGATCTAACTCTAGATAATTCACTTCTAATGTTAATTGAGTCTCTCGAATTCACTCAATTATTAGTTCAAATGTTTAGTATAAACTTCTCTCTCGATTAAGTCTCAACCTCACAAGATGAACCAATTTAAGCACGTGAAGATATGTAAGAATGCGTAGTGGATTGGTCTTTAGGAGAACCTCTCTCGATTATCCTCCTAACTAGATTTAATCAATAAATCAACTAGCCTCTTTCGATTACTTAGAAGAATTAATGAACTCAACCAACAATATAATGCAAATATATCACAAGTTATGCCTCTCTCGATTACATGAACAAGTGAATATAGATGCAACTGTTAAATCATCCAAAATGATTCAATACATAAAACTAGAGTTATAATCCATAAACAAATATCAATACACCAAATCCATCAAACCCTAAAGGGAACTACTCCATAGATATGGAGCAATTAATCACAAATATGTTTAAAGTAAAGGAAAACATAACACGATCCAAACTCGAGTCTTGAGTGAGGATTGAATGATAAACTCCTTATGCTTTTGCTTTTCCAACTCCTCCTTAGCCTCCTTAGGTCTAATATGTGTCAAAAGTTCCAAAAATAATGTTTTCCATATATTTATACTAAGTAGGGTCGGGCCCAGATGAAATCACCTTCTCCTAGTCGAAATAGGATTTTTACTATGTAAAATTTGCACAGGCACACAGCATGGGGCGACGCGCCATGCGGGGAATTTATGGGGAAATCCAAAGAGCTAGTTCTAACAGACAGCAGGAATTTTGCACATGCGTGGTGCCCCCACACACCGAGGCAGTGGGGCTTTTTCAGAGTACAAAAGTTTCCTTGCCTTTTGATATCCAGATGTGGTTTTTGACCCCTGAACGCAATCCCGTCTTAATCCCTTGGGCTTTTTCTCAGACTTCAAAGCTCCAAATCACTAAAATTCATTCCATAACATCTATATAGCTCGGAATCACTTCTACAAGGCATAAACACACAATAAGTGCAAAACACTAACGATTAAAGCTCAAAACAAATAAAGTCCAGTAAATTGGAGTGCAATAAGAGACTAAAACACGAGATTATAGCCTACCATCACACGCAAAATTTGGCATCATTCTGGGATGCTTAAGTGTAATTCAGACACGTTCGGTGAAGTTTGAATGTTTGAAAGTTTAAAGAAAGATTTCGATCGTTGATTCGTAGTTTTGATGTCGTTTGGCGTGATTTAAGGCTTCGATTAAGTTTGTATCATATTTTGGTACGTGTTGGTATATTTGGTTAAGTCCCCGAATGGCTAGGGTGAGTTTCGAACGGGGTTCGGATCGATTTGAGCCTTGTTGTAGTTGGTGGAATTTTTGTTTTACGGGTGCAACTGCTCCTGTGAAGCCTTGGTCACAGAAGCGAGATGAAACTCGTAGAAGCGACTTGGTCAAGATGGGCATGTGGTCACAGAAGCGAAGAAGAGCAGCACACCTGCATATGCGCAGAAGCGACGCCACAGCCGCAGGTGCAGGGAAATGCGTAGATGCGCGAGGCAGTGCCGCACCTGCAATTGTACAGGAGCGGAAGAATTTCCGTTGGTGCGATGGGCTGCTGGCAGTGGATTCCGCAGGAGCAAGATTTTTCTTGCAGAAGAGAGCTCGCAGGCGTGCAAATTCGTCCGCAGGTGTGATGATCGCTAGGCAGAGGGCCTTGTTAAGTACGTGGGTTTGGCTCATTTTCATTTCATTTCTTCCATGGGAGCCGGCCTTGTAGTGATTATGGAGTGCCATTTCATCATCTATCATGAGATAAGTAATTTCTACAAGTTGTGAGTTAAATATACGAATTTGGGCTTGTAAATACATAGAAAATTGTGGGAATTTTGGGATTTTAAGAGAAAACCTAGAAATTGGTATTTTTGGATTTTGACCACGATTTTAAAAATGGAATTAGGAATAAATTATATATTTGAGTTCGTGGATTTAAGGGTAATGATTTTCTTCAAGAATTTTTGGAATCCGAGCATGTGGGCCTGAGGGTTGACTTTATTGACTTTTTGAGCGGTGTTGTGAATTGTTATTAATTAATTAATTAATTATGATGTTGGAGTATATTTTTATTGATTTTCATGGTTATTTGACTAGTTTTGAATCGATGGGTATTGGTTTGAGATGTTTGGGAGCTACGCACGTATGAGGTGACGGGTGTCCGTGCGTATGCTAGAATTCCTGTTTATGTCCGGGTAGACTTAGGTTCATGCCATGCTATAATTGTACTATTTGAGTTCTCTTTGCTCAATTAATTCCTTTATTTCGCGTTACGACTTTAGACTAGACTTGCCTAGGGTGATAGTGTCACGATCCAATTCCTCCTATAGGTCGTGATAGCGTCCAACGTCATTGCTAGGCAAACCAACGGTGAACTAGCCATATATTTATTCCTTTTTAATAATTTCAAAGTAGTTGATTTTTATTTATTAAGTAAAAAAAAGTGAAAAATTTAATAAAGTAAAGCGTAAACTAATAAAAGAGCAAATATGATGAAATAAATACTCAAAAGTCATTAAGTGTCTACTAGCATATTCCCAAGACCCGATGTCACAAGTGTATAAGCAACTAGTAGAATATACAAAAATACCTAAGCTATTGTCTGAAAGTGAGATAGACAGAAAGTAAATACAAAAGAGAGAGACTGCGGGTGCTGCAGAATCGAATCAGAGAGCAGCTCACCATTAAGTCTCCGGATAATGAGGGTGCGCGCCTGAATGGACACCAGATGCACCTGCCTCAGATCCTGCACGATTAGTGCAGAAGTGTAGCGTGAGTACATAAATAACATGTACCCAATAAGTATCCAGTCTAACCTTGAAGAAGTAGTGACGAGGGGTCGACATCGACACTTACTATGTGCCAACAAATAAAATACAGAAATTCTAAATAGGCAGGGAATATGTGAATAATAATAATAACACAATAGAAAGCCGTGAATAAATAATTTTTTAACTGATAGTAAATTCCAAAGTCTCCAACTAACACTTACTAGTTCCAAATCAATTTTGGTCATTAAATAGATTATAACCTCTCAAGCCATAAAATAATATCAAGTATAATCGGGCTTCGAGTATTATCACGCATAATTTTATGCCGAGGTCGTGCGGCCCGATCCAAAATACTGTGTGCAATGTCGAGGGTCGAACGACACGAACCATAAATACATCTATTATACTGCCGAGGCGAACGACCCGCTCCCATGAGAGTAAAGAAGTATACCTCGCTCGGGGAAGTACTTGCGACTCGAGAGGACATGAATTTCTCAGAGTTATTATGTATTTCCTCAATTCTTACCCAAAATAAGAAATCTAAATTTAAAATTTGCAACTTTAAAATCCCTATCCTCAGCTCTATTCAAAACAATTAATATGCATAATAAACACAATGGTACAATTAAGGCATGATGTGGATCTAAGACTACCCGGACATATCAAGGAATATAGCTATGCACGGACTCTCGTCAACTAGTGCGTATGTAGCTCCCCACACAGGTAATACACAACAAGATACACCTAAGGGGATATGTTTCCTCTTACAAGGTTAGACAAGAGACTTACCTCGTTCTCAAGCTCACTTCCGGTCCACAAATCTTCTCTAAATCCTCAACTTGGTGCCAAACAACCCTAAACTAGCCAAATATAATATAAATTAATCAATATACACTCAAAAGTTCATAATTTAACTATTAGAGTAATTACCCAACCAAAATTAAAAGATCCCTAAAATTCACCCCCGGGCCCACGTGATCGGATTCCGGAAATATTCGAAGATAATTGTTACCCATAACCTCACGAACTCAAATATATAATTTTTACCCAATTCCATAATCATTTTCGTGGTTAAATCACATTTTTATCAAAACCTCAGTTTTTCAACTAAACCCACAATTTCTATAATTTATGTGTTAAGAATCTACCCAAAATACATGTATTAAACCCGTCTTATATAGAAATTACTTACCTCAAAGTGCTAAGTGAAAACCCCTCTTCAAAGAGCTCTAAAATCGTGCAAAAAGTGAAATAAATGAACCAAATAGCCTAAGTCCCGACATTAAATGGACCTCACTGCCTTCAGGGGTTTTCGCACCTGCGATCGCACTGTCGCACTTGCGGCTCCGCTTCTGCGGACAAAATCATCGCAGGTGTGGACCATGCCCAGGTTTTCCATTTTCGCATCTGCGGGCGAAGCCTCACTTCTGCAATCCCGCTTCTTCGGCAAAAGCGTCGCACTTGCGAACCCAGGCTGGCTGGTCCCCTTCCGCTTCCGCGATCGCCTTCCTCTCACCTGCGAGTTCGCAGGTGCGGTTCTTGCTCTGCTTTTGCGACCACAGGCCAGTCCACGTAGGCCGCTTCTGCGGTCAATAGCTCTCTTGTGCAAGTTCGCACCTGCGGCAGGTTCTTCATAGGTGCGATTTCACCAGAACCCCTGCTGCTCCAGCCCTCCTTCCAAGCTCAACCATGTTCCGCACCTTGTCCAAACAGCACCTGAGGCCTCGCCCAAAATACCAATAAGTTCAAAATCATGAAACGGACTCCCTCGACCCCTCAGAACACATAAAACAACATCAAAACTAAGAATTGCACCCTAAACCAAATCAAATCAACTCATGAACTTCAAGTTCTTCCAACTCCGAACACGTCGAATCATACTTAGACTTAGGCCTGGCAAGTGGGCCGGTCCAGGCCCGGGACCGGCCCAAGACCGCTGGCCAGACGGGCCAAACGGCTAAACGGGCCAGGACCGTTTGGTCCGATTTTAGCGGGCCTGGTCCGGTCTCGTGGGCCGGTCCTATGATTGGGCCCGTCAGGCCCGGGCCCGTTTGGCCCGCCAGGGCCCGGGACCGGCCCGGTCCCTTAGCGGGCCTAGCGGGCCCAACGGCTATTGTTTTTTAAAAAAAACCTTGGACTGTCAAAAATAGCCGTTGGCTGTTTATGAAATAGCCATTTAACCCCTCAACTTTGTTTTAATCCCAAACTTTTTATAATTATACTTTTTCCCTATTTTCAACTATAAATACCCCATTATTATTTTATTTTTTCTTATAAAATCATCAATCTATCACAATCTCTCTCTAATTTACTTCTACTATTGCTTACTTTATTGTTACAATTTGTGAAATAATTGTGAAGTTGGTGAATTGAAGTCTTCAACGATAATCAATTTCCAACAAGTTGTTCGTCAATTCGGTAAACTCGTTCCAACTCTTAAGTTTTAATATTATAATTTTGTTTGTTTTATTTATTTTGCTTGATTAATTAAGATGGCTTATTCCTTAAAAAATATGTTTTGTAAAAATAAGGGAAAATCGAAGAGTGGTGAATCTAGTGGCCAGTATGTTCCTCCTCCACTTCCCCCGTCTCCCCGACCCAAACATGTTACCCGTCCTACCCCTCCTATTTTTGATAGCGATAATAATTTATTATAATTTACCGAGAGTCAATTTTTCCATAATATAGCACCCGGTGAACAATTAAACCATGAATATATGAATGCTCTTTATGGTAATCCAACTATTGATGAAAATGATGATGAAGAAATAGATTTTGATGAAACGCAACCGGATGATGATACACCCACTAGTCCTGCTCCCGAAGTTAACCCAACTAATAATAATCTAGATGATCCCCCATCTGACCCTCCTATTAGTGCCCCTACTTTTTCTAGACAACCTCCTAAACGGGCAGAAACATCTCTTGTTTGGCAATTTTTTACTCAACTAAGAGAAAAAAATAGGGCTAAGTGTAAAACTTGTGGCAAAGAGTTAGTTTTTCAATATGTTGGAAGTCGGGGGGGGGGGAGTTTGACTAGACACATATTGCTACACCCTCAAGATAAAGCTAGATATTTTCGTATGAAAGCTTTGGCTGAGGGGACAAGTGCACCTAGTCAGGATGACCTTAGTACCGGGTCAAATCAATTTTAACCGGGAATTAACACTGTTACCGGTGGTATTTTATATTATGATCCAAAAAAAGATCGGGAAGAATTGGCAAAAATGGTTACTGTTATGTGCTTATCCTATAGTTTTTCTTCTAACCCCCACTTTGTACATTATATTAGAAAAATTTATAATCCTACTTATAAAGGTTTTCCTCGCACAACCGTAAAGAGTGATATTTATAAATATAAACATGAATATGAACAATATTTGCGCTATTTATTTACTCATATAAATTGTCGTCTTGCTATTACAATTGATATTGGCAGAAGTGGTAATGACTGTGATTACCTTGCTGTTACCTATACTATATATACATCTCATAAGATATATAAACTATATTCGATATACTATATATACATC